>NC_056038.1:10862655-11167474 GCF_004379255.2 Salvia splendens
AAGCATGATACTAAAAACACCTAAGATTATACGAAGACCTGACAGTTGCAACTAATTTTGCAAAAACATCTAATATTATCCAACATCAGTAACTGATTCCAAGAAAAAGTAACATAACAGTTGCAACTCATTTTGCAAAAAAAGAGATATCATTCTATCTTGAAGCTAGATTTTTTCTTCAACTTGCATAACATATCAAGTCTTCTCATTCTTGTTGCTCATTTTCAAAACCTGCAACAGATCTGAAATTTAAATATGAGAGTTAAGTTAGTGAAGTGAAATTTATTGGGTACTAAAATACTATACAATATACATGATGAAACAATTATGCACATACCCATCATTTAAACTTGGGCAATTACGTTTGTCATGTGATACTCCACGTTGCCCACATCCATGACAAGCCCTAAGCTTTAAAGTTGACTTCTCTTTTGATGATAGCATTCACTTACCGCACTCCTTTGCTCTTATTTGACAAGGATCGCCAATATTTATGGCTTTATCCGAGATTTTCCTTCTTTGACTTCCATATTCAGTTGTTGAACTAACACCCATTTCTTTGAGTTTACTATCTATGAAATCAAGTTGTTCATCCAAAAACTTTGTGCCTTCATCAGTCAAAGATGCAACATCAATCAATATCGAAGCTTTATATGATAACTTGGAATGTCGTGACATCAAAAATCTTGTTGGATCATCATTGGAGTTCTCATCATCTATTGTATATACAAGACTAATCTTAGCTTCTCGTGTAACACCCGTACTTTTAAGTACGAATCTAATTTATGTAACGAGATAATTGATAAAATTATTTCAAATACTATGTTTCTCAATAAATGTGATTTGAGAAAAAGTATGTTTTATGTGTTTAATGTGAAAAGGAACTTACTTATTTTATTTAATTATGAACTTTGAGAGACATGTTGAATGTCTCGTTGAAGGAATGACGACGATATTGCTATATTTAGCAAGACGAATGAAATACGTGGAAATGAATATTTTTTTAAGGAAGACGACGTGCGTAAATCGAGGAATGGTTGAAAGGATTATATTTGGAACAACACCAAATATAAGTTGTGCCGTTAAACGTACTTTAATTTTTTTGGTTGTGAAGAACGAAATAACAAAATTTAATAAAGACCCGTGAATTTTAATTATCGAAGGAAAATACGAAAATATAAAGTATGAATTTATTTTGGGCATTGCAAATTTAATTAGAGTCCAATTGTCTATCTACAAAATAGCTTGGACCCTAATTAACAAAATAATAATATTATCAATTTGGGCTTACAACCAAGCCCAAGTTCATTAAATTAATTTAGAAGTCCAATCATTTTCCAAAAAATGGGAGCAAGCCCAAAGAACTCCCTTCTCCTTCTTCTTCTCCAAGTAGTCGACGGTTTTTCCACAAGGACTCTCTACCTCCGACTCTTTCACTTTCCCTCTTCCACCATCAATGCTTCCATCCAAGGGTCACCCCAAAGCCACTACTTTAGCCTTTCAAACTCTCCTCCTCACATTACACTACAAAAGAAAAAAAAAAGAGAGAGAGTGAGAAAGAGCGGAGAGAGAAATCGAAGGCAAGAGGAGGAGGATCCTTTTTCACCATTCTCGTTCATTCACCACCAAAACCAACCAAGTTGAAGGTATAATTCTCTCCCATCCTAAAGCATGAATTGTTGTATGTATATATATTACCTACATCATTTCATGATTCACCTTCCACAACCACAAGTTTTCAAACAATACAACAACTAAGAATTTATCGAACACTCACCGAACTTAATCGAAAGCCCGAAAGAACACAACTTTGTAATAAAAACGTACCTTGCGGGTTGAATCGGGGTCGTTCGGGGTTGTTTCGAAGAAGAAGAAGCCGCCGCCGGCGATGGGCAGCGGCGGACAGCCACGCTCGACTTTCCCCGGTGCGGACAGCGCCCCGGAGGCTGGACCTCCCACGGCGACGACCCGCGACGTCTCCTCTTTCCGGCGAGACAGCGGCGGCGCCGGTGCAGGCCGCGACGGCGAGACAGCAGCTCTCGGCGGACGGCAAGACAGCAGCTCGCGGCGGACGGCAGCAGCTCCTGACGGGCGGCAGCATCTCCGACGGGCAGCAGCACCTCCCGTCGATTTCCGGTGGCTGGGCAATCGATTTCCGGTGGCTTTTTTAAAAAAAAAAAAGAAAGGAAGAAGAAGCAGGGAGGGAGATGTCGAAGAGAGAGAGGGAAGGAGGAAAAGAATGAGAGAGAGAATGAGGATTGGGCCTCTTTTGTTTGTTTTTGAATTGGGCCTCATATTTTTTTTTGTTGGGAAATTGTTTTGTTTTGGAGATATAAGGTGGGTATATAATTAGTAGTTGGGTCTCACCAATTAATTTGGAGGGATAAGGTGGGCTAAGTAATTAAATCTTTGGGCCAAACTAATTAAATCCCAGAATTTCGAAAGGCAAATAATTTTATTCCAAGTGCGAAATAAATATAATTGCGAAGAGAAATAGTTGCGATAATTTAATTATACGCTTAAATAATTTTTGGGAATTTATTCCGACATCGTGGAGGAAAATTATGAGGAGTCAACGAAGGAGTTATAAGCGTAAATGGCCGACCGGCGCCGCAAGCGACGCCTTGGGCGGCCGCCGAATAATCGAAAATACACGAAAACCGAGAAAACGAAATAAAAGACTTAAATTAGAGTGCATGCATTCTAAATACCTTCGTTACCGAGATTTGATGTGAACTTTATGTATTTTCCGAAAAGGTGGTTCGCACACACGCTAAAAGTCGGAACGAGGAACTGTTTACGGAAATCCTAAGCTTTTGAGGTGGGCTTTCTAACTAAGTATTTTGTGAGCATTCGAACTAAATTATTTTCAAGAGCTTGCGATTTATTATATCCGGTTTGAGCATCTTTTAAAGTGATGAATTGCTTTCTAAGTGTGATTGCCAAGTATTATTTCATTCCATGACGATGTGTTATATGTGTTTAAGGTGTGAAAGTGATGATCATATGTTGTGAATTGATTGTGAAAATGATAGCTTTTGAGTGGTTGTGAATTGCTCAACTTTGTGGATGTGATATGATGATGCTCGACCTTGACAAAAAAATGAGTTATGTTTTAAATATGTTTTTGAGGAAAAATAAAGTTTGCAAAGGGTATGTCATGCCATGTTTTTGTTTTGGAGAAATGCCTATCTGTTTGTTTAGCAAGGGAGTTGTCCCTACTAGACCTATTGAAATTGAATTCGGGTCTGACTGGGGAGTGAGTCCATACTCAGGCTAGTGTACACCAATGGGGAACGTGAGTCGTCTTTTGGGTCGGCCGGTCTAGTGAACGAGTTTGCGGCCACATTCTCGTTCACAGGATGTTGATGAGATTGATGTTGATGTTGATGATTGCTTAGTGGGGAGTGAGTCCCTACTATGAGTTTAATCGAATTCGGGTCCTAGCAAGGGTGCGTCCCTACTCGGACTAGTGCACACGATGAGGACCGTGAGTCATCGAACGGGTTGGTCGGTTTTCGTGCTTGTGGTAAGTGGCCCCTTACACGGCACCCTAAAGAACAGATATGGCAGTTTCTTAAGTAAATCAAGGAGAAATGATTGTTTTTGAAATGATGAGGAAATGATTTTAGTGTTTCTCGGCCTTTTAAAGTAAAACCCGAGTTTCACTCAACGATGGCTTGACATAACTTAATTGATGAAATGTATTTCGGGCATGAGTTCACTGAGTGCATCAAGTACTCAGCCCCTGCATATGTTTTCCCTATGTGCAGGTTGGGCGTGGACGGGGGACGGAGGATGTTGAGCATTTGGACAAAGACAGTATTCAATAAATGTTCCGGTTGCTATTGTGTCTTCATACATAGTAGTAGTCAAACTCTCAATTGCTTCCGCTACTCTACGTTTTAAGAATTTCTTTTATTTCCTTTGGATTGTCAAACTATGTAATTCATGTTATGTACTTTCGGGATTTGAAACCTTGAATTGATAATGAAATTTCGTCTTTTGATCTACATGTCGTACTTCCTTGATTGCTACCCCTTCTTCCCCGCTTCTTAATTCCCCCACTAGTCGCGATCCGCTGTGCTTTCTATCCTTAGGTAGTGCGGTCGTGACATCTCGTGTCCACCGCTTGAGTATATACTTGTCAGGTAGTTCAAATATTTGATTAATGCGGAAGAAAGCTAGCATGTGTCTACAAGGAATACCATCAAACTCGAATTTTCCACAACTACAAGATATATGATCTCCCTGTCTATCATGCATGAGTAACCTTGGTTTTGAGGACGATGAAGTTTGACAACTCACCACATTGTAAATCATAATATCATCTCTTGTAGAGGCATGCTCCACAAAGTAACCATGACTTCGACTCATTTCATCTTGAAACTCCATCCATTTTTTTTCGTGTACACTTTGACCATTTGAGCTTCCATCGGCCAATTTGTTTTAATTTTTGGATGCTCATTCATGTCAATATGGTCTGCAACTAACTCATTATGTCTTTGACGCCTCAGTGCTCTATTGAAGCGTGTGATAAAATCTATCAGTGAGTTCTTATTGGAGACATATTTCTTAAAAAACGAATGAGAACTCTCAGATCTTTGACTACTTGACATCCCAGCAAAAAATACATGGCTAAAGTATGTTGGAATCCACTTATGCCGCAGTTCATACATCAACAATATCCATTTATTTTGCTCTAAGTTAGCACTTCTGATTACCTCACTCCAACCATGCTCAAAATCCTCAGGAGATATAAAATTTTTTATAACATTTTTTATGCTTTGGTAGTGGTCCCGAAATGTTACAGGAGAAATCTTTTCAGGAAACTTGTTCAATATATGCCACAAGCAATAACGATGCACTGTTCCTGGCAAAACTTGTGCAAGTGCTTTTGTTAATGCAGGATCTTGATCAGTGATGATTGATTTTGGTGGACCTGTTGGCATAGCTTCCATAAACTTATTAAGTATCCAAACATATGATTCATTCTTCTCGTCACTAAGAAATCCACAACCAAAAACTATTGTTTGATGGTGATGATTAACCCCTACGAAAGGCGTAAAAATCATTGAATACTTATTGGTGTTATAGGTGGAATCAAAGACAACGACATCACCAAATACACTATAGGCCCCCCTTGATTTAGGATCTGCCCAAAAACATCTACTGAACCTATTGTCTGAATCTGTCTCATAATCAAAGAAAAATGCTTTATTCTTCTCTTTCTCTGAGGTAAAGAATTCTATAAGAGTTTCAGCATCAATCCCTTTTGCTCATCCTTTAATTCTTTCTCAAAATTCCTAATATCTCTCTCCGTGCAACCAACACTTTCAGGTCCACCGCATTCTATCTCCAATAATTGCATTTGTTGACATGTCGGTATATTAGCTTCGGACAATTGCTGAGTCAATACTCTCTTAACCATAGAAACACTACGGTGTGATCGAAGCAAATGCACCTTTGAAGGAGTAGAAAGTACATGATTATAACCTTTCACAAATACACTAACACTCCAATCAGGTCAAGTTTGTTGTTTGACAATAGTAATTTTTGCCTTGCAACCAGTTCTAACTTCCCCACGAGCTCTTGTCTTGATTGTGTCACCACTCGTTTTTCTTTTCTTTGAACGATCTTCATCAGTTTGACCAGCTTTGAAGCATACAAATTGTTTCCAAACAACTTCATTATTCATCTTGTTCCTTTTGCTACTGCTTAATCATGCACTAAAACCGGATTCCCGTGCATACTGATTATAGAATGAAAATGCATCATCTACTGTTGCAAATTTCATTCCAATCTCTGGCTTCCGATCATTTGCAACTTGAGGAATATATAGTTCATCGTTCATATTTTCACTTAAGTAGTTGATTTCCCCTTCGTTATTCTCTGCATGTAAAAATGATTGTGCAACTTAGTTTCTCAATATGCATAATATTGAGGCAGTAACATTCTATGCTATATAATTCACATGAAAAAAACATAAAAACATAATAAAATGAATAAAGACAGAGGTCAAGGTTCAAGGTCTTACATGAACATCCTCTTCCATAAGGTGAGTGCAAAACAATATTACAAAAAGAAATCAGAAGTAACTTTAAAAGGAACCAATGGATGACAATCTCTTGATCCTAATAAATATGAAAACAAACTAGGTCTAGTGAAAAATCAAACCTTTGCTTGTCCGGACGTGAATACCAAAACTGGGGCAAACCACACCAACTAATACTTGAGGTGGACGTGTGGGATCAGAGGAAAAACTATCAAGATGGACAATTGAACACAGAATAACCTCGGATTTATTTAGGAAAAAAAGATTGCATCTTTGATAGCAAAAAAGAATCAAGGTAATTTGTAGGTAAATTCTCAATGAAGATACGGTGAAGAGATAAAAAAGGATATTAACAAAAATTAAAATATAATAAAGAATCAAAGATGAAATTAAAAATGATAATTTTATTCCGGAAGGCATCAGCCTTAATTTCATGGTAATCATCGCGATCAAGATATCTGCTGAAGCAAAACCATGAAAACTCTTCCCTAACCTGTTTGCCTCCCCAGTCAACAAAATTGTTGTAATTAATTCAGTTATATCACTCTCCGCATCTCCAAATCCAATCCAAATGCAATTTACACATTCATCAAACACTTCTTCTATAATATATCCAAAGTGAACGTATTTGACATTGCAGATAAGAAAGTGAAAAAGAAACATTGATATGTAGATTTAGAGTAATGGAAGAGAGGTAATTTATGGTATAGCTTCTGATTTTGAGAATTGAAGAAGAGAAGGTGAAATTGATTTGAAAGAATTGCACTGAATGAGAACACGAAAGGGAATTGAAGAAGAGAAGTGATGTTGATTTGGAGAATTGAAGAAGAGAAGATGAATTGAATTGGATGAATTTCACATATTAAAAAATGGAAAGAGTAGGTGACGTGGAGAGAGAGAAAGAATGACGCTCAAGAGGCGCTCACAATGAGCTCCCATCATATCATCTCTCTCTAGTGATATACTCGTATCAGACCCACAATCCACTAACACTCATTTCACTACCTTTTTCCTCTGTCTATACTTTTTTTCATCTGTCTTATTTTACCAATTGCATATTAAAACTCGTGCCCTTTAGAGAATATTGTTTTGTGAGTTAATGGAGAGATAAAGTAAGACAAGAAGAAAAATGAAAGAGTGAATGTTTCTAGTTTTAGAGATATCAATTAGAATGATATATGCCAAAAAAGAAAAAATGTGTCACTTAGGATGAGACAAACGAAAGATAAGAAAAGCTCACAATGCCTTGAAAACAAAACTTATACGCCATTGAGGTTCAATCAATTGTATAATATAAATAAATTAAAATCATAAACAAAAATTATATTGAGATCCAACGATCAATGGTAATATAAATAAATTAAAATTAAATATGCTAAATCAAACAAATAAAATTGTTTTTAAAGAAAATGAGTGCAATGAAGTGCATGTCGTGCACAAGTGAGGTGGATGTCGTGCACTGACCTTCTCTCTCTGATCAAGAGGAGTGACGGCATGGCATGTGCGTGCGGCTCATACCGCCTACCGCAGTATCGAGCGCGACCTCCTTCACAATTCTTCCCTTGGATGCGAGCAGGGACGGAACTAGAAATCGAAATGAGTCGGTGCTAAAATTTAACGATATATATGCCTAAATGTGTGATGCTTCCGTAATACTAGTATTATCCATTTGCAATTACTTTGACTCGTTTTTAATAGTATTAAAAATGTAAAAAGAAAAATATTAGAAAAATATGCATCATTTTATATAGTAATTTTATAAAATAATATGAGTAGATTGTGAAATCTATTTATCAAAATTAATGAAAGATAATAAATGAATATGTACGGCAGATAGACAAAAATAAAATATGAGATAGGATAATTGCTGCCAAAATATTAATCAATAATGTTATTATACAAATAAAAATAATAAAATTATAAAATTTAAATAAATTGATTGATATAATAAATTACTATATAAATAAAAATAATAAAATTTTAAATCGTACAGTAATTGATTTTGAAACATTTTTCAAGAAGAACAAATATTAGTAATATTCCTAAATTAATAATAACACAAAACAAGAAATCAGATTTAAATGTGATCTCATGTTATGGAGGTCATAATTACATTTCCTTTTCAACACTCTTTTCTCTTCTCCCACTCTCTCCTCCATTTCTTCTTCTTTCTCAAGCTTTCTGTTGTAAAAAAGAAAGCACAAAAAGCACAAAAACACTATAGGCGATTCTCAGAAGACGGCACCAGCCAAGCCCCCGCTGGAGTGCCGGCTTGGCCTATGCTATCTCCGTCCCTGGATGCGAGTGCTCTGACAAAAACCAAAAATAATAAAACTAAAAATTTTTGAGAGTTGAGACTCCACCTAATCTTATCACACGTGTGCGTATTTGGAAAAGAAGTCAAAGATAAGAGCACTACCTTAAACAAACTGGCAAAACTCCACGTTAAATCAAGTCAAATTCTTTATTCAAATGGGACATTAGGTAAGCCTAATTTTCTAAACAAAATGGTTTTGTTAATTAGCAGAGTCGAATGAATTAGTTGAGAAACTACTACTCCACTAATTCTAACAGTAGCAGCTCTATATAAGAGTCTCCGATTCAATGTAAAATTCAGAGAATCCATTAATGCAAATGGCAGAACCAAACCCTTCCAAAAGCGAGAGGAAGAGAGAGAGGCAGCTCATTTCTGTTCCATTCATATGGGAAGAAAGACCTGGGATGCCCAAGAAAGAGTGGAAACCTTTCAGCCGACCGGTCGAGCCTCCTGCGCCACCTCCCAAGTTCGTCGTATCCGTCCCCTTCGGATGGGAAGAGAAGCCTGGGACGCCACTCCCATCCTTCACTCAACCTCCGAAACTATTGACCATTAAATATGGAAACTGGAATGATGATCAAGGTGACAGTGAAGGCGATGAATCATCAGAGATGGAGCTTGACACGTGCAGTGTGGGCACTGATGTCTCCTTCTGCTCGGCCAAGTCCCTCCTAGCCAATGCCCCAATATCAACCACAAGCGCTGTTCCTGTTCAGCAAACTTGTCTTGCACTGGTGACCACAGATAATAGCAGACTTGTGCAGAGTCCTGGTTCGCCAGCTTCTGAAACTGACAGTACCTGCAGCGCGATCTTGGTTGGAGCTTCCTTCTTGGAGTGGCTCTTCCCTCTGCTGGTGTCGAATTCAAACATCACGAACAAGATAGGCTACCTGGAAAAGGTTCCTTCTCAGGGGAACGATGTGCAAGCTATAGAGTATCAGCGTGGCAGCAACTGCAGTCAAGCCAGAAGGCCGCTGCTCACCCTTGGAGAGTTGATTATGATGAGCCGACGACAGAGCTGCCAAAGGAAAGTCAACAAAATGCATAAGCAGCAATCCATGGTAACCATATTCTTTACTTCTCTTGCCTTTAAAACAGAATTACCTTTCGGCAGCAACTAAAGATTCTTTTACCGATGACAGGACTTTATGAGGGGGAATGCCTTTGGTTGCTGCATCTTTCAGTCTGGAAACGGAATCAATCGGTTGCCGCTCAAGTGGAAGAAGAGACAGCTGCAGCTTAAATTGATGTGAAATATCGCCTTCACTAGAAGATTAAGATCAGCATGTTCCTGCTTTACATTTAAATGTTCATGTTTCTACTATTATGATGTTTCACCAAAGGAAATGTTCCCATTTTCTAATGTATTCCCAACGGAGTATCTTGTTTGTACTTTCCCCTATTTTCTAAGAGAGGTATTTTATAATTAAATTGAGTTCCATTTATAATTTGTGAAAATGAATGATTGTGAGAATGTAAAATATTCAAGTTTAACTACCATTTCTTTCACTAAAAACTGACAATCCATTCAGAAAAATTGAATTGTTATGAATTTGGGAAATATTTCTGTTGTATAAGGTAGGAGTATATTAAAAGATTCATTGTTTGTTGTGTTTGGATTAATATTAGTACATGACCGTAAAATAACAGATTCTGCAATATTTTGCCTGCTTTATACGAATAATATACATCAGAATTAGATTAAGATCGTTTTAGGGGGATCTTGTGGTGTGTCAAATAATTTGATATTCCGAAAAAGGCCCCACAAATTTAAATCGGGCGCTAAATTTGTAAAAGAAATAGCAGCAATATTTTGGTCCTCTTCTTTTCCAATGAGCACGGGAAGATCGCATTGTCATCCAAACAGCTCAATCATTTTCAAACAAATTCATTCTCTCCTCCTCTCATCCCTCCTCGAAATCTCTGCTCTGCTGCGTTTGCTTTCCCTGAGAAGCAGGACTCAGCGATTTCCTCTACCAACACCCCACATGTAACAATAGGCGCCTTTTTTTTGTCACAAATGGAGGATTTTGTTGATGACTGTCACGTCGAGATTGACCATGAGTACGAGTTCGACGCCTCTCAGTTCTTCGATTTCACCAGGACCGAGGTTGATTCTGAGATTCAGGAGGTTGAGCGCTGGTTCCAAATTTCTGGAGATTATCCCAATTCTCGTCAGTTTCTATCCCTTCTCCGACTTTGATTTTTGTGAGATTGACGATTCAATTGATCTCGATCGTTTTGATTGTCTATTCACTTGTGGTATTTTTGTTATTTGGGTGAGGATCCAGCTTTTATCGTGGAATTGAATATAGGCAAAATACTCTCTGTGCCCAGCTCCTGTAACTCATCAAAACCTAAAAAAGTATGCAGCAGTTCGGATACTGATAGCAGGCATGGGCTTCCCCCTTCTAAAAAGAATGCCAAAGGTAAAATAGGAGGGCTGTCCATTTCTCTCAATGTGTGTTTTGCTATTGCTGCTGATCATCAATTGATTTAGTTTTAGCATGATTGCAATGATGAAATTTAGATTTGAGCTTTCTTGTAACTATGTGGTGTGCTCTTGATTGTTCTTGGTTCATTTTTCAGTCATACGAAAACAAACATTATTGCTTAATTTGGTCTCTAAAGCATATATGACTTTCTGGGTCATTTTTCAATTTATATTAGTCTGATACGTATTGCAGACTTATAATTCAATAGGAAAACTTGTGTTCGTTTAGGGAAGCAATTTCCTGAAAGAAGCTGGTTCTCAAATCTTGTACTATCTCATTGTCATGTTTATTCGCAATATCACAAGCATCTGTTCAAACTTTAGCAAACTGGATATTAAGCTCATGGTATTTGTGATCCATATGGACTAAAAGAATTATCTCTTTCCCAAGTTTCCTTTCGGTTCAACCCATTTGTTATGCCTGATTTTCCTTCAAAAGTCATGGATTATTAACTCCTACTAGCGAATTGCTTCCCCAAAGGAGAAAAAGTTGGATGCATGATGTCAGTTACACTAGCTTTCATTTGGGTTTAAGATCAGACTCCCTCTTTTTTATGTGAACACTCTGGGAATTTCGTTTAATGCAGAATTTTGTGCTCGGTTTAATTAGTTGTTACCAATATGTTCTTGTTATGTTCACTAGTTTCTATCAGCTTCTTTCGGTATGTGTAATTGTTTCTTTTTCACATGTATTGATCTCTTGTATTCTATGTTTCTCTTCAGTAAAAGGCCATCTTGCGGTTGAGGATGCAGCAAAGCCGAAACCCAAGGCTTCTCATAATTTATCTCAAACGCGGAGTGCAAACTTTATGGAACCTACAGCTAGCCATTTGGCAAAGAAAAATGCAGTACTGCATGACAAGCAACAATCCAGCAACCATTTCACAAGGTTTAACTTTCATTCTAAGAATTGGGGATAGACAATTTTGTTTGTGTCATTCTTGCTCTCCCACTGCCAAAAGTTATTGTTCCATGTAGTTGAATCTTTATACTGAAGTACTAATGTTCTCATTTTGATTATGTGTATTTTCTTGTCTCTCATATACCAGGTTCCAGAGAATGGGGACCATGCAGGACGAGAAAATAAATTTAATTGGATATCAAAATCATGCAACGAAGCGACAAAAGCTTGAGACTGGGTTCTTGAACAACGTAATAATTCATACATTATATGTCACAGAGGATTAAGTTTTTAAAGTGAGCCGACCCTTTTGTATGCGTAATATGAACATAACAATGATATCCCATTATTTCAAGAGCCAAAGTCGAATAACTATTAGTAGTGTTTGGATAAAATAAGAGTTTGTACTTCGAATGAAAAGAATGGTTCCATTATTTGGAATTTTTTGCAAGTTTTGTCAATTTCTACTATGACTAATTATATGTCACTTACTAGTTACTATGCTATTTTGATTTAAAGAGGTGGTTGGGGATTGGTATGTGAATAATGTGTTATGTTGGGGTCCTAGATGAGGTACAAGTTCTCATTGTCTCATAAATCATCAAAGTATTGTTGCATATAGAATTTTGTTAACTGGATACTAACTCTGATGCTGTTTTATGTCATACTTCTTTTTGATGCAAAGGTTAATGTTCCAAGAGAACCGCAGCGGGGAACACTGCTCAGATCACAAAGGCAAAGGTATATGCAACTTTTTCTCAGACAGTTTTTGTACATCTCATCAATGTAGACTTCCAATGTGTTAATGAAGTTTCCTGTGCTCATGGATCTCAGGTCCAAGAACAGTTCTGCTTCAAGCACAACCGAAAGCCAGGAAAGCAAGGGTCCCTTTAAAGCTCAAAATCATTCACACAGAAAAGTTAGTATTTGCCGTAAACCAGATTTCTCTGATCCTTTTTGGCTTTCATTGTGTTTACATATAAAAACTTTTCACATTATCATCCATTTTCCCTTTTTTTGTAGATTTTGCAGTCTCGTTCTTTACCCCCACTAAGAAAGAGCAAGACACCACTTACAGAGTTTCAAGTAACTTATGCTTTCCTGCTGCATTAACTTATTTTTTTATTTTAGTTTTGCATCCCCAAGTAAATTATGATTTCTAGGAAGAAGAAAGAAAAACAAAAGAAACTCCCTCGGTAATTCAATGAGGTGTTTAATCTATTGCGTTTTGGCATCTGAGTTTGCTTTTATGTCGTCAATTCCAGGAATTTAACTTCAAAACTAGGGAGAGGGCCAATCACCATTCATCAGCTAAGGTAAGTCATATCATTGATACCTCAAAATCAAAGCAGTGTCTGACTCTTGAGTTAATTGATAAGTTTCAAACAAATTTTACTAGTATTTACATTGAAATCAGCATCCAATCCAAACAATGAAATTTACTATTACAACATACAAATATAGTAGTAGTACAATTAAGAAACGGTACTTACCAACATGAAAGTGATTAAGAATTTACAGAATGTGGCATGTTCAAGTTTCTACTCTTGACATTTACTCTAAGAGGGGACAAATTAACAGTAAAATATCAGCCATTATATTTACTTGTATTCAATAATAATAGGCTTCATTTTTTTGCAGGAAAACACATCAAAAAACCAGGAAAGTCCTCTCACAGAGGAGTTCAACAAGGTAGAATATTTGTTGCCGGTGTATCTATCACCTCTCTCTCTCTCTCTCATCCCTTACCTTTCCAGCTCTCTCTGGGACCAAAGTCGAAGAGAACGTGTCAGTCGGATAGTTCATCCTTGGCCAGCTCCAAGACAAGTCCCACATTCTCGGTGAGCTCCAAGACAAGTCCAAAAACTACGTAAACGAGATATGATAATGTTGTACTACGAAGTAGTAATATGTTTGGGCTTTAAATACAGGGTACGAGTCGAAGTAGCCATGGTTCTATTCAGCCAGAGTTGTGGGTAAGATCTAGATATAGCATCTTATAAGCTTTATGTGATGATATAATTTACGATATGCTGATCATCAGAGATTTAAAAAAATGCAGACATGTCAGCAGAGACCTAATCAGCATTGTGGAGCTCGTGCAATGCCTCATCAACCCAACATCACTAGGTAACTGTCTTTACTTAATAAACTAAATTGTGTTGCGTTTTGTAAAAATATGATCACCTTCAAAATATACAAAAAGCCTGACTTCTCAATATACTTTTCTCCAAAAATATTACCGAATGCCGATTTTCCACTGTATCTATCGCTTTTGGCAGGCTCAAGCTCCCCATGCTAATCTAATTTTAAAATTGGATATGGTACAACATTTACATGTAGGACTACCGCTTGATAAATTTTAAATATAAAAGAAAAACTGTGTTATTTAGCTTATCTTTTGAAAAAATATAGCACTTGTTTTGGATATCTTGAAGATCACAGTATTTTTGTAAAACAGATTTGAAATGAACTATTTCGAATTTCATGCCCTCTAAATCTCCAATATAAAAGATTATATTCGAAACCCCTTAGCCCTTATTGGTATCTAAGTATAACAGACGCATTTTCGATTTTTTTTTGTTTTTGTTTTTGTTTTTGTTTTTGTTTTTGGTACAGTTGTATTCTAATTGATTGACAAATTTTCTCTGTTATCATTATTAATTTATTTCGGTTTTTACTTCTAATTTGATCGGGATCATATTAGTAATTATTTTGCACATTTAATTGACTTGGTGTTTGGACAAAATTGGAAATTCAGACTTCACTCGATATTTAAGTCTATGTTATGTACAATTTTTTTTAACTTAATGTTATTGACCATTTAATCCTAGATCTTCAAGTAAATATTGCACTAACTTGAATAGAAATATACAAAAAATTAGGAATTTAATTAAAGAATTTATAATCAAATAGTTCCATTCAACAACTCAAAATTTAGAGATGGCTTGCTTTAGCTTTCCTTGGGGATGGTTTCCTTAACAATCAGCAAATTGGGGTTACAACGATATAAATTTATTGTTCTTCGAAAGAATTAATGTTTCATCATTCAATACAAATATAATAGTTTAGTTTAAGTTTTATTTATTAGCCAACACTTGGTCTTTCAAATTACGTGTCATTTCGTAGACTCGTTTGAATGTTTACGATTGTTTGACATAGGCGTTACGCTAAATATAACTAAAAATATATACTACTGATTTTTAAAATGATGTATGTTAAATAAAAATGTTGTAATGACTAATGCATGTTTGATTTAATCTAGAGCTACTTGTAACTTGTTCATTATTTTGTTTGAAATCCTGACTTCAGCGCTGAACTCTTTGCAGAAGCTTGGATATTCGCTGAAATTACACAAGAGGTTTTTACTACCGATGCCGGTGGGTGGCTATGCTAAATTCCGTAAAAAAAAATTACTCCAACTTTTTTTGGCAAGATATTTTTTCTGATAAAATCAGAAGTAAATGTAATATACGGTCAAATAGAACTCATGTTTTCTATCAGTAACCAATTCACAAGAGCGTACCAAGATCTTTACTTTTTTTTAAAGATTAAAAACGAATTAAAAAGAACAACAGAAAAAATGTCACCATGTTCTTTGAACTCTGTAGTCAGCTTTATTCATATCAAATCAAGGTAAATTGATATATACACCCTTCCAGGCGTGAAGGGTCACAAGCGTGACTGAATTTAGAATTTATGGAACTTTTTGACTGGAAATGTGATTTTTGAAAAATAGTAAGTGGCATTTTTTTGGGGAAATATTTAGTGTACAAGTGAAAGAATATATCTAATGCATGTGCGCCCGCGCATAATATTGTTGTGTGTTCTTATGTTTGGTATGTTAGTATATGCACTATTACAAATTGGTGAATTAATAGCGAAAAAAGATAAATTTATATTGATTAATTTTTTTCCAATTCCATTTTTCGGTGCTATTTAATGTTTCTACCTCTTTGACTCATCATTGGTCCATGTATTTACTGAAAATCACCATATGATGCAATATGTATATGAGATGTTTCTATAATTAATTGATGATGCAGGGCGGCTGACCCTTCTCTCCTCAGTGAGATAAGATATGTTCATGACAATACAAATGCAAATGAAACTTATAACATAAATGTATCATATGATATACATGAATACTATGTCCCAGCGAGATTCTATCCCCGCTCTGATACCACCTAAACTGTCACACCTCAACCCCTCTGACGTATACTCTTTTAATAAATAAATCCCTTATCATAAAAGCAATCAATACACGTGTCTAATTCATAGAACACTCATATTATATAAGTTCAAACCAACACTTATCCAATACATATTTCAAAATATCCTGTAAAGTAGTGGAACCCTCTCACCACTCTATATCCTATACATTTATCTACATGCAAAAAGATGAGGAGGAGAAGGTTGCCAATATGCGTCAGCCACCGAACCTGATAACACGTGGAGTTCCTATGACCCATGTCAGTCAAAACTTTACTGCTACCTTATTCCTGAAAAATTTAGTGGTTTATATGAGGCACAACTCAGTATATATAAATTCCACCTTCAATCTCACATGATACAAACATCAAGCATATTCTTTTATCAATACATATAATCAGAAACAATATATATATATATATATATATATATATATATATATATAGGGATGTATTCATTTCCTTTTCCTATATTTCCTCCTTTTTCCTTCTTAATATCAGCCATTAGATTAGAGAAATGGACGGTCAAGATCAACATTGGGTAATTAATCCCGTGTTGCATTATTTGTCCTATTTTGTGCATTATGAGGGTACAATAGTAATCTAATAATGGCTGGAAACCGCTACGAATAATGCACCACATGGTCACGAGTAATGCATATAATTGACTATATAATGCACAATATGTGAACTGCAATGCATACGAATAAGATGTACCATGTTATGATGTTTGGACACACGTTTCTTGTTTCCCCTAAGGGTTTAATAAGCTTAGGGGCTAGGGTATAGTACGTAGACACGTATGTAATCTTCACATGGTAACGAGTAATGGATATAATTGACTATATAATGCACAATTTGTGAACTGCAATGCATACGAACAAGATGTGCTATGTTATGATGTTTGACACACGTTTCTTGTTTCCCCTAAGGGTTTAATAAGCTTAGGGGCTAGGGTATAGTATGTACGCATTAATAACAAATTATAAAACGATACGAATAATTCACCAAATTGTCACGAGTAATGGATGTTATTAACTATATAATGCACAATATGTGAATTGCAATGTATCCGAATAAGATGTACCATGTTATGATGTTTGACACACGTTTCTTGTTTCCCCTAAGGGTTTAATAAGCTTAGGGGCTAGGGTATAGTGCGTAGACATTACTAAATGCACGTATGTAATCTTCAATCCGTTGATTAACCCATATACACAATACCTCTAATAATGCATAATATACTGAGATAATGACAATTAACAGCTACATAATGCACTACCTAAACCAAATAATGCACATACGTATATTCCAATAACAACAATTTGTTAGTAATGTCTACGTACTATACCCTAGCCCCTAAGCTTATTAAACCCTTAGGGGAAACAAGAAACGTGTGTCAAACATCATAACATGGTACATCTTATTCGTATGCATTGCAGTTCACATATTGTGCATTATATAGTTAATAACATCCATTACTCGTGACAATTTGGTGAATTATTCGTATCGTTTTATAATTTGTTTTTAATGCGTACGTACTATACCCTAGCCCCTAAGCTTATTAAACCCTTAGGGGAAACAAGAAACGTGTGTCAAACATCATAACATAGCACATCTTGTTCGTATGCATTGCAGTTCACAAATTGTGCATTATATAGTCAATTATATCCATTACTCGTTACCATGTGAAGATTACATACGTGTCTACGTACTATACCCTAGCCCCTAAGCTTATTAAACCCTTAGGGGAAACAAGAAACGTGTGTCCAAACATCATAACATGGTACATCTTATTCGTATGCATTGCAGTTCACATATTGTGCATTATATAGTCAATTATATGCATTACTCGTGACCATGTGGTGCATTATTCGCAGATACCAAAATGTGACAGTACTTTTCCGTCAAATGTCAATAATAACCCTGTAATGCATACAACCACCTTCTATAATGCAACACGGAACCAGTTTTATAGAATCAATCTGATCCGTTGATGCCTTAGATCTAACGCGTAATATTAGGAAGGAAAAAGGATCTAAGATGTGAAAAGGAGAATAACGCTCCCCTATATATATATATAACATAATTTAAAAACAAACCATTTCACATTCATATGCATATGCCACTCTATTCAGTTTATTATTCTGTAACAGTCAAGTCTGGTATCTGCCCGAGATTCCTCTATGACCCGAAGGTCTCTCTGTAATTGGACTCATAGGTCCCTCTGTATTTGACCCGAAGGTCCCTCTGTAATTGGACTCATAGGTCCTTTGTATTTGACCCGAAGGCCTCTTTGTAATTGGACTCATAGGTCCCTCTAAAATTTCAGATCCAGTACAAGGCTGTCACAGATCATCTTTAATCACATGATTCATATACTTTCAATACCATATGTAAAACATCAATTACATATTTCTATCATATAATTCATTTACAACATTATATCCATTGCACCAATCACATATCCATATCATATTCCACCATCTATATCAAATAATTCATAATCATATCAATTTCACAATATATAATCCAATAATTCACTCCAATTCAACATATAACAATCAACCACATAACACATGTAAAACTAAAAGTGTGATTTATACACACCTTATCACGATAGGTAATCTGGTCGAACACTAGCTCTTGATTCCCGATCTACATTCCTTGATCCTTCGGACTATTTTTCTGCCTTCCGACTCCAACTCTTGATTTATATCCCTTGATCCGAAACTTTTCTCTTTACTTCTATTTTTCCTCTAAACTTTCTCAAACCCCTTTCTTTTTTTTCAAATGATAAATTATATAGTATATATTTGTACATAAATATGTACGTCGGCTACTTTGCCGACTCATACTAATTAAATGAATGTTATAAGTACAAGTGTCATGTTCTTTTGCTAACTATGCAACACGCCACCTACATAAATAATAATATAAGAGCGTAGTACAATATACTATCAAAATGTACATAAACAATTTATTTAATGCATGTAACTTTCTATCCAAATACATGCATAGATATTATATTTATAAGTACGTATGTAAGTATTAGTACTATATGGTACACAAACACATGCACACATATTTAAATAATTATGTCATATATATACACTAATTTAATTATACAGTATATACACGTCCCTTTTAACAATTCTCGTAAATCAAAACTATCCATATATTCGACTATATTGAGTCGTCATAACAATGAATATATTCTCTATGACACATTTAATATCTATGTAGTAAAAATGACAATTTAATATGCAATGACAATATAATATGATAATATGCAAAATAATACATGTTTCGGGTTAGGAATGTCACAAAGGGTTTTAAAAATTATTAAGAAAAGTAGGTGGAAAAAAGTGAGTCACATTTATATTAATTTTAAATGAAATGTGAGTTAAATGAATTAGTAGAATGTGAGACAATAACTATCAAACTTCTAAACTTATGTAATAAAAAATATAGTAATAAGTACGGAGTTGAGACAATTCGAAATTCTCAATTTTTGATAATTTTAAAATCACAAGGTGTGGGACAACCTCTCTATCTATTACTCCTTTCGTTTCTGAAAATTTGTCATTTATTTCTATTTTCGTCTATCCTTAAAAATTTGTCACCTTTCACTTTTACCATTTTTTATAATGGACTCACATTCCACCAACTTATTCTCACTCACATTTTATTATAAAACTAATATATAAAAGTAGGACTCATGTGTCACTAATTTTTTCGACCTACTTTAAATGGTGACAAAATATAAGGGATGGAAGGAGTACATATCTGGTTTTCTTTCCTTATTTATAGAGTAAGTATTGGTTAGGTTTAGATAAAGAAAAGGATATCTGAACATGTCTTGTCCTAATAAACTTATTTAATTAAATTTAACTCTTTCAAATTAAAGTCTTTTAAGAATATTAATCTGATTTACTGTTCAAATTCAGATTACTTAGAGCATCCACAATGGCGAGCTGCAGCTCGTCCATCCGTCCGTGCCAGCGGCACGGAGACGCTGTCCGCCGCTACGCTCGCGCCGCTGGCACGACGCTGCTCGATGCATCGAGCACGTCCGTGCCAGCGAGCAGGTGACGTGGCATTCGGTGATTGGCCAACGGCATGGCCGTTGGCAATTTGATTTTTTTAAAAAAACAATCGGTTTTTAATTAAAAAAACTGATTAAAAATTAAAAAAAAATATTTTTTCACTTCCCAAAAAATTATATCTGTTTTCTACCCACTTTTAATTTATATTTCAATTTTTTCCCCCCAAAAATACACATTTTCATCTATAAATACCCTCACTTTCACACCCAAAAATTCACACCACACTACACAATTCTCATCTACATTCTCTCATTTCCATTCTCAATCTTTCTTCCACTCCTACAACATAACAATGTCCAGCCACGACGATCACCCCCCGGGCTCCCACGGTTGGAACCCTGATTGGTTCGGTTCACAACTGTTTCCTAGTCCGGAAACAGAATATTCGGCCCCTCCTCAAACCCAAAGTTCGGGAGTTCCGGGTGGCTACCGGCCTTACCCGATCGACGACCAAGATGCCCCCGAAGGGCAATACGGGTGGACACCCGAGCCTAGAGCGAGGTCGAGCGGCCCCTCCCAAACTCCGACTCCTCCTACTCGCGGTGTCCGTACACCGTACACTCCGGCGGAGATGGAGCAATTGTTCATGGCGTTCTTGTCAATCTTCGAAGATCCGGAGGTTGGCATGAACCAATCCGGCGATCATTATTGGTGGCACATCTGTCGCCGGTACAATGAAAACCGGCCGGCAGGAACAATCGAGCGCAACGAGAGTATGGTGCGCAACGCCATATACAGAGCCAGCGAAGAAATCCAAAAGTTCCAGGGGTATTACCTCCAGGAAGAGCGGTCGGCAGGGAGCGGCCGGAGCGAGGTCGACATAATCAGTTCCGCCTTGTCGATCTACCAATCCATGAACTACAAGTCGTTCAAGTACCTCAACATTTGGCAGGAGACGCGGTCGCATCCGAAGTATAGGGGAGACGTAACATCCTCCTCTAGCGGCTCCTCCAAACGGTCAAGGCCGATATCCCTATCCGACGCCGGCTCCGAAGACGTGGCTAGCCAACTTGCCGGAGCTAACTTGGGTAGCCCCGACGCCGGCCCGAGCGGTTCCCAACGCCGACCGCAAGGAAGGAAGGAGACAGCGGCCAACCGTCGTCGCGCCGCGACTCCATCCGGCGATGCTCCTGAACCCGTTCCCGTTCCCTATGCGCCACCTCCACACCCCACCAACTCGTTGTGGGGGACTTTGGCCCAACTCAATATGGCCGATAGGTCAACTATGACCCCCGCGCAACTTTGATCGCATGAGGCCATGATATTTGGCCTCCAAAAACAATTGGGGGTAGTGCCGCCGGATGAATAGTCTTCCACGGGGGTATTTTTAGCCTTTAATTTTGTAATTTTTTATTTTTAGGAGTTTAATTATGTAATTTTTAATTTGTAGGAGTTTAATTATGTAATTTTAATTTTTAGGATTTTAATTATGTATTTTTTATTTTTTAGGATTTTAATTATGTAATTTTTAATTTTTAATGTATTTTGTAATATTATTCCGGGTATTTTTAATGTATTTTAATTTTATGGAAATATTTTTATTTAAATTGAATAATGGAATGGTGGGACCCTTGTGCTCGTCCTTGCGGAAGAGCACGAATGTGGGTATTATGCTCTTGCCTAAGAGCAGACAGAAAAAATGGGGTCGGGCCCACATCCGTGCTCGTTGGCAAGAGCACGGTTGTGGATGCTTTTAATTCATTTGCTTACCCACAACACCTGAAACGTCTTCTTTTGCATGAAAAGAAGAGTAGATGATATTCTTTTGGAATAAAAATAAAAGTTATATACTTCCTCATTTCCCAAAAAATTGACAATTTTTTTTCATTTTAGGTTATCCATCAAAATTAAACAAGTCTAAATAAGGAAAGTTTTGAACAAACACACACCATTAGAGCATCAGCAATGGCGCCCGTCCCGGCGGAATTCTGACCGGCGTGCCGGAATTCTGCGGCGGATGTCCGCCATTGTTCATGGTATGCACGGATACGGAATTCCGCCGAGGACACCGCAGTTCTGCGGCGTTACGCAGAATTCCGTCGCGACGGGCGTGCGGACGTCCGCGCGGAAATCTCGTTATTGCATTTAATTGTGGGAAGTCCTTCGGGAAGTCCTTGGGGATGTCCGCCACTGTGCAGTGGGAAGTCCTTATGACGTGGCAGTGCAGTGGGAAGTCCGTATGACGTGGCAGGAGGTGTTTTTAGGAATTCCACGGGGAATTCCGCCTGGAATTCCGTGCCACTATTGATGCTCTTAATAATATGGACCCACAATCCAATAACACTACTTTCACTACCTTTTCTCTTCTCTCTTACTCCCTCCGTTCCATGTTAATAGAGTCATTTTTCTATTTAGGTAAATTTCAAGTTAATTGAGTCATTTATACTTTTGGCAAAAAGTTATTCTTCCTTTTACTTTATTATCTCTTCATCTCTCTTACTTTATTCACCATCCATTTAACACACTATTATTAAACTCTGTGCCGAAAAGAAATGTCTATATTAATAAGGAACGAGAGGAGTGCTTTTTCCTCTCTCGCTCTCTTACTTTACCAATTCCACATTAAAACCTGTGTCCTATACAACTTTGTCAATATTTGGAGGACGAAGGGCACTAATTATTAGAAGAAAGAAATTTGATAAGAGTTACTCCATTCGTCCCTTATAATTTGTCACTATTTGACTTGACACGAATTTTAAGAAATATAGTAATAGAAAGTGAGTTGAAAAAGTTAGAGGCATGTGACTCCTGCTTTTATATATTAGTTTTATAATAAAATGTGAGTGAGATTGAGTTAGTGGAATGTGTGGTCCATTACCAAATATAGTAAAAGTGAAAGACGACAAATTTTAGGGACAGACGAAAATGAAAATAAGTGATAAATTTTCAGGGACGGAGGGAGTAAATTGTTAATATATGAAGTTCGTAAAAAATATGGAGTAGTATATTTGGAAGTTGGACGGATGAATTATTTACGTGACATCTAATAAATAAACAACATTACAATTTATATGAAGCAATATTAGAGTTAAATTTTTATTGGCTGCATAATCAACAAGTCAATAGTTTTACAATTTATAGGTGGATTTTAGAGCTGGTATGCAAAAGCAGAATTTGACAAAAATTTAGAAATTTACAGTAGAATACTTCTTTTTATAATATGTATTGACCAACAATATATTTGTACAATTCAATAGACTAACATAGTATTTTCCAGCTCGTAATAAGGGACCATAAGCTCTCTGAACGGGCGGAAGGGGGCGACCAGCAAAATATTCGAATATCCGATCCCAACAAATCCAAATTTAAAATATGATTCAAGTTTCTTTGGATTTCAGTTTGATTTGAATTAAATTTTTGGCAAATTTTGATTTTTCATTTATATTTGTTCATATGTATAGAAACTGAAAACTTGAATATAATTTTAATATACATACCTAAAACAAACTCTACATGTGTTGGTTAGGGGCTTAGTTATAAAAAATTAATTTTTGATTTTTTATGATATTTAGCTATTATGAAGATTATACTTGTTTGGATATGTTAATTAGTAGATAAAATAAACTCTCCTTCAACCGCTAATAAATATTCCAATTTTGACTGATACGGGTTTTAAAAAATTGTTTGACTTTATGAAATGAAATGGGAAAAAAATTAGTGGAAGGTGGATCCTACTTTTATATATTGATTGTGCAATAAAATGTGAATGAAATGAGTTAGTGGAATGAAGAGACCACTTACCAAAAAAGTAAAAGTGAAATGAGGCATTTATTAGCAGACGGGAGAAAAAAAGGATATTTAACGGCGAATGGAGGGAGCACTATACTTTTATGTACATTATAGAAAATTAAATATATTTGTGCAAGTTAGATTTTGTAGGGTTTAATTTTTTTTTTAAGATTTTATGGATATATTTGTTCAAATTAGATCGAACCAATGTTTTAAAAACTGGACCGGACCGGCCGGTTCGACCGGTCGGACCGCGAACCGGTAGGTAGTCCGGTCTGGTTCACCCCTTTAAAACACCGCTGCATTGAACCGCCGTGAACCGGTGGAACCGGCCGGTCGAACCGGTTGGACCGTGAACCGGAAACCGGTTTTCTATTTTTTTTTCAAAATTTTTTAAAATTTATTGTTGGTAGAGGTTGAACTCGTGACCTCTCTTCTAGTTAAGAAGACCTCTACCACTCCACCACATGGGCTCATTGAACAATTTAAAAATTAAATATTTTTATACATTAACCATTAATTTTATCTACAAAAACTAATAATTAATTTTAATTTTATTATTCTTTAATATAATTGTTAATTATAATATATAATTATCATCTTTTATATTATAATGATGCTCTACTTACCACCTATATTATTATTAGTACCATATAAGATTCATTATTTACTATAAATAAATTTTTTATATTACATACTTAATTTATATACCCTAGCTATTGACATTAATGAATAATTTTATCTAAATTAATTAATAAGTACTTAATTCGTATTTAATTATATATTATTTTATGAAATAAATTTTCTTAAATTAATATAAACATTATCTATTTTAATACATGAAATATTAAATTTTTTATCTAGACTAACTAATATTAAATATATATATCTGAATATATTTACTAAATTTTAATATTATTTATATTTATACATCTAATTATCTATAAGGTTTAATGTTTTGTGATATATTATTAATTGTAAATCATTTACTAAATTTAATATATTTTTATATATATTTGCAATAGTAAAACGGTTAGACCGGTGGTTCGACCGGTTGGACCGATTGAACCGTGAACAAGTAACGTCGCCGGTTCGCTTGCCGGTCCGGTTTTTAAAACATTGGATCGAACCAAAAATTGAATGATCACCGCTAATGACACCCCTACCCCACAATCTGCCAGTTACAACCAAACATCTTATCTATGTAACCTGTAACAACTATACAAGTTGTCTGATGTCCAAATTAAAATAATGTTAAAAATTGAATAAAAAGATCATTCTACTTGGTGTGTCTAGATGATTAATATTTTCTCAAGAGGAAGTAGCTAGGCAGAGAAGGACCCAGGTGGGGTCGGCCGACCCCACCGCGGGTCCATGAATGCCACCGGAATATACTAGAATTCGTCGGCCGATCCCGCAACATCGACCCAACGGCCAACGCCTCCACGAAAGATAAACGAAAAAGTGTTGAAAACTGAGATTTAGATAAATAGAGAGAGAGAAGAGATATACAACTAAATTATCGATATGGATTAAAATTGAGAGGAGAGATCGATGAAATTTTTTGAAATAAAGAGAGCTGTACCAAGATAACTCTGCATAGAAATGTGGTGATGAAGATGCATTGTAGTTTGTGCAATATTATTGTATGGTGAATTCTTCAAAATGAAATGGGACTTTATTAGGTACTTATTTTAGTAGATACTAAAAGAATTGTAATGCATTTTTTTCAAAAATATTACTAGTATTTAAATATTATCTATATTTTTAAATAATTATTATTTAAATATTATACTCCATACATTAAGTATCTAGTATATTCGACCCACGAGTTATATATCCTAGTCCGTCATTGTAGCTAAGAAACAATTTAAGACTATCTATCTTTGTTACTTAACAAAAATAGAGAGAGGAGAGAGAAGAGACTACAAAAATACTGAAATAGTGATGCTGAGTGTAATCATAAATGAAATAAGGCGAAATAGAAATAAATAGTTTAGATACAATACAAAAAAGTAAGAAAATAGCAAAAAAATCCAAAAACATTAACCCTAATTTATTTGTCTTCTATTTTTGGTATATTATAAATTAGTCAAATAAATATTTTTATAATCTAACTAATCCTATTTGCTTAGCGAAAATCATGTACTATTTTACTAATATATTGCATTTTAAATAAAATAATAATAATACAGAATAATAATAGTACTCCATCTATAACATTGTGAACCAAGAATCTACGGGCTAAGACCATCCGCAGTGGTGAGCAGCATGCTCACCGCCGTCCTTGCTGCTGGCAAGGACAGAGCTCGTCCGTTGATGCGCCCTGCCGCTGGCAGGGTGGTGCTCTTAGCTAAGAGCACGTCCGTGCCAGCGGCAAGAGCACGAGGTGGCGACGTGGCAGCTTCTGATTGGCCCGTTGATTTATCATTTTTTATTATTATTTTTTTAATAAAATTGAAAAAATCTGAAAAATTCAAAATTAATAAAAAAAATATTTTCTCACTTCCTTATAATATATATCCATTTTTTCCACACTTTTAATTTATTTTTTTTTCATTATTTTTACCCCAAAATTCATACTTTCATCTATAAATACTCTCATTTCAAACACAAAAAATGACACTATACTAAACAACTCTCTAAATCTCAATTTTTATGAGTTTAATTATGTAATTTTTAATTTTTAGGAGTTTAATTATGTAATTTTTAATTTTTAGGATTTTAATTATGTAATTTTTAATTTTTAGGATTTTAATTATGTAATTTTTAATTTTATTTGTAATTTGTAATATTTATTGTGGTTTTTAAATGAATTTTAATATTATGGAAATGTTTTTGTTTAATTGAATTTTATATTAATTGTGCTCGTCCTTGCGGAAGAGCACAGTTGTGGGTACTGTGCTCTTGCCAGAGAGCAGGCATGAATAGTACCGCCCGGGCCCACAACCGTGCCGCTGGCAAGAGCACGGTTGTGGATGCTCTAATGATTAATTAAACAATTGGGCTTTAGGCCCACACAAATAAAATCGTGGCAATACAAAATCTAGCTACCGTACATCCACGCCTATAAATTCATTCACATCCCAGTAATTATAGGCCCAAACATAAATGCCCCAACCTTTTTAATTCCCAGCGAAACACACCAATCTACAACAGCCGCCGCCTCAGCCAGTTCGTCGACTCCCCCGCCGCCGAGCTATCTGTTCTACTCTGCTTGAACTCAACCACATAGCCCTAATTTTCTGTTCATAAGGTCAATTTTTCTTAATTGATGTTGCACCTTCTTCTTCCCAATTCAGCCGACTGTAAGAGTGGCCTGCAAGTTTTCTCATTTATCCTGATTTCGAATTTATGTATCTAAAAATTAGAATGATAAGATTTATGAGATATTGATGTTTGATATATTGTTTGTTTTTATTAATTGCGAAGTATTGGAAATTAATAGTCCCTCTTAGAGGAAACGTGGCAACGTTCCCCAAAACTCTGCTTTTATGTTTAGTATAGATTACCGCCGGTGCTGTTGCAGTTGCAGTTGCTATCATCGAGTTTTTTGTTTCTAAGTAAATTACTTTATGGAATCAGGAAGATTTATAATTGGGATACTGTAGCTTGTCGGCCCAA
The DNA here is from genome assembly GCF_004379255.2 of Salvia splendens. Lineage (NCBI taxonomy): Eukaryota > Viridiplantae > Streptophyta > Magnoliopsida > Lamiales > Lamiaceae > Salvia > Salvia splendens. The sequence continues at coordinate 10,890,096 of NC_056038.1, forward strand.
ATTCTTGCCTAAACACCTACAAGGCACACCTTTTGTCCATGCCATGTCTAATTAACCACAGGCTATATATTGTGTGGTCATGAGAATCAGATGAACTGCATGCCATAATCCCCTGTTTAGCTAACACTTTTGGGGGTCTCTGCAGCCTAAATTTCTTAATTATCATGTAGCATTCTGATATGTTTTATGAATTAGGAAATGCATGATGCAAGTAGAGTTCAGGTATATACAAAAATTGTAGGTATGAATATTGTGATTGCTGATTTGTAGTTTGCATCTGTTATATGTGGAGGTTCATATGTTTGATATTAAAGACATAATATTGACTTTACGTTAGTCACATTGCTAAGAAAGTTACATTGCTAAGAAATGAGGATTCAAAATTCACTCTGTTAATTTCTCTCCATCTTAACCCAGGCTCAAACACTTTTTTCAGATGGCAACTCACGAGGCTGATGGAAATTCCATTTCTCCATCTCGTATAGAATCATCTGAACTAGCAGCCATGCAGGAGAAAGCTCACAAGGGTTCTTCAAGTTCTGGACCCAAGGTATTTTGATGTACCATTAACTCATTTTGTTGGAACATCTACTTTCTGTTTTAATTTTAATTGCATGCTGCAAGTGCCCCTTTAAATGTGATATTTTTGCTTGATGGTTTATCTTACTAGTTTGAAGATATATTTTTCTGGGTTTGTTTATTGAACTTTTCCCATATTGTGGATTTCGGAGGTTTTATATACTTAATGTTGGTGACTGATCGGAGAAGTTTCTCAATTCACCCCAGAATGGGACAGGCTAGTAGGTCTGCTTTTATTTATGACAAATAAATTATTTCAATGCCAGCTATATTCAGCATTTTTGGCCGCTAGGTTTTTGATATTCCATATAAAATCATACTTGTCTCGAGAATGCTTGTTTCTCTATGATGCTTTGAAAACTAGAATGACAGTTGATAATCTTTTTCAGACAACTGGAGTTTGCCAAAAGACTAGATTAGTTTATAGCAGTGGAGGGAAAAGAAAAGTTTAATATGAGAAAAATATTTAATTTTGGAAGCCATTAGGAGATCCACGCATCCATGTATTTCCATGTCACATATGGAAAGTTACAAAAAAAATTTGTTACATCTTGTTGTGCTGTTTCTTTTTATTCATTGGAAAGATCAGGTGGAGAGTGAACTTCTCAGTTTGTCTGTTTTTAATATGTTGCCTAGTGTTACATTTATTAAACTTCACTTTTTGCAGCATGAATCTCGTGAACATGCAAGAGATAGGGAGAGGGAGTCTAAAAGCAGAGACAGGGAGAGGGAAAGAGGTAGTAGAGACAAAGATAGAGACAGGGAAAAAGAGAGGAATAGGGATCGGGAAAGGGAGAGGGGTAGAGACAGAGACGGGGAAAGGGAACGGGATAAGGATCGTGATCGACATCACCGAGATCGCCACAGAGATCGAAGTGAGAGAAGGGAGAGGACCAGAGATAAGGGTGATGAGGATGACTACTACCGAAGCAGAGACTATGACAGGTGAGATAAGTGCAACTTTCTATATCTTTCTACCAACAGTGGTAATTTATTAGTTACTGGTAAGGACTTAAAGTAAAATATTCTAAACTCAGACGGAAAGATTATGATAAAGATAGGGAAGAAAGGCACCGACACAGATCCAGGTCTCGTTCAAGGGCTAAATCTGAGCACAGATCAAGATCGCGTTCCCGTTCACGTTCTAAAAGGTAATTTGTGATGCTGCTCTTCTCTTGTTCTTTATCTTTTAGGACTTTCAGATCTGAAAGTGCCTCTCTACGCAGTGCTTCAAAATGCAAAGGAAATCCATCAAATTTGCAGAATGCTTATTTCTTAATTTCGAACTTTACATTGAGAAAAAAAAAGTACTACTACCTCCATCCCACCCTAAGTGGAACATTTCCTTTTTGGCACAAGATTTTATGTAGTGTTGTTTTGTGAGTTAAGTGGAGAGATGATAAAGTAAGAGTGAGAAAAAGTAGAGAGAATGGCATTTCTATTTTAAGAAATGTGTCATTTAGGGTGGGATTCCTAAAAAGGAAAATGTGTCACTTAGGGTGGTACGGAGAGAGTGTTAAATTACTCTGATTTTACTATTTTATCTTTTGCTGATTGAGGAAAAAAATCGTAGAATACCGTGTCATTGGTAGTAATACCGTGTCATTGGTAGTAATACACATTGTGTTTGATGCTTATAGTAAAATTTGTCAAGTAAACGTAAAAGATTTCATGCATTTAACAGATAGCATTGGCCACACTTAATTTGTCTTTGGAGAAAAATGAAAACAATTATAGTATTAGCAGACAAGGTTGAAGGCTTTAGTTACACATAGCTGGCTTAAACGTCGTTGTTGCATGGATATGCTATGATTGCATTATACTCATTTAGAACTCTCAGTAGCCTATATTCGTTATTTAGAGTATGTCATTGACCTGACATGCTACTGGTGTATATTGTTTGAAATTAGTTATTCTTCCGAGCAGTATTTTGGGAGATTTTTAAAGTGATTATGTTTGTGTTTCTTAACTCTTTCTAGATAAGGCAGCTCCACCAGAATTGTTTTTTACTAATATGAACTCTGCTTCTACGTCATATCTGCTGCCCTTCTATAATACCTGAATTAATTAATTTTGGTTCAATTACTCATGAAAGTTATGTTATTGGTCTAAATCGAACTATTGCTCCCACATGTTTTGCTTGTAACTGGCATTAATATTGTACTCTACAGCAAAAGGATGAGTGGTTTTGACATGGCTCCTGCTACCTTGCTTCCAAATACTGCTGCTGCTGTAGCAGGTACAGCCAAACACTTATTCTACAATTTTATTGATGATAACTATTGTATTTTCTTTTTTGTGATTTAGTGTGGAATGGTCGTACCAATAAAATGGTTTCATTTTGGTAAGCGTACTCGGTCCTTCAATTGCACACCACAATTTGGAGTAGTAGTCCCTAAAATTGACAGTTCACTTTGTTGTTATTTAATTATTTGCTTGGTGATGGAACTGAGAGAGTTTTGGTTTCTTGTTGTGTTTGTGTTTGTTTGTTTGTTTTGTATGTGCTATGTAATGTTCTAAGAAGGCAATGTTGGGCCACTAGCCCCACTGTGCTGACAATGGGCATGAGCCGACTTCTGTAGCTTTTATGTACAAGGAAGAATGATTACAGGTCTTGTCCATCTCTAACCAGGATTGCATGTCTGGTAGCTTTTACAGAATTATAATAGATGTTAGAGTTCTTTTGTAAATCGATAGCCTGTATCAGAACATAATCATGGAAAAGTATATATTAACTAATATAAACTCTGGCACCTGTAACTTTAGAATAGACTGCCTTTTTATGTTTGATGTAACTTGATGTTGCATTCACAGGTCAGCTTCCTGGAGCCACCCCCACAATTCCTGGAATGTTCCCCAGTATGTTACCATTGCCAGGAGGACAGGTTCTCTTACTTTTACCTCTAGCATTCGTTGTAGCTCACTAGCTCTTTAATATAGCTTCTAAAGACGTATCTTAAATCTGATTGCAGTTTGGAGCCCTCCCTGTTATGCCAGTGCAGGCAATGACTCAGCAGGTCTCTTTATATTGCTTTATGTATTGTGTTAATTCTGAATACGTAAATATGAGAAGTTCTTAATGAAATTTTGTTTTGTCAGGCCACCAGGCATGCTCGCAGGGTCTATGTTGGTGGTCTTCCGCCAACTGCTAATGAACAGGTGATACTGAGTTCTATCTCAATTTTTCTCCATAGTTTTCGTATTGTATCCGTTACTAAATATGGCACTAGTTAGATGGCTTAATGCCTAATATTTTCTATTTTAGTCTAACCCTATTGCAACCAGTTTATGAATGTTATGATTCTTCCCATGCTGTTATTTGCAAGTGCATGGAGTGGTTCTGTTGATACATCATATCCACAGTTTTCTTTGAAATTAGAGGGCTACATTTTCAATCTTTAAAACAAAGTCCTGTCGTTCTCACGGCCTTTGCTGTTAATCCCTGAGTTGTCTATTTCTTTTCTTGCTCATATGTATTTTATTTCAATGTTCTGTATGATCAGCTAAGCATTTCATTTTCATGTTCTCCTTGTGCAGTCTGTGGCAACGTTCTTTAGTCATGTTATGTCAGCAATTGGAGGAAATACTGCTGGTCCAGGTAACATCTCTACACTGTTAGTAAATCCTTTGGTCACCCATGTATCTATGAGAGAGTTTATCAATCATTCATACCGTTCCTTTTCATTATTCAGGAGATGCCGTGGTAAATGTTTACATTAACCATGAAAAGAAATTTGCTTTTGTGGAGATGAGATCAGTTGAAGAGGCTAGCAATGCAATGGCTTTAGATGGCATTATTTTTGAGGTAGCAACTCATCTAACTGCTTGTGGAAATTAAAGTTTACTTGATTCTGAGTTGGTTATTGTTTGTTCTGAAATGACAATTGCATCATTTGGTAGTATGCTTTTGAAAGTAATTTCTGCTTTATTATTCAGGGTGCCCCAGTTAAAGTTAGAAGACCGAGTGACTATAACCCCTCGCTTGCTGCCACTCTGGGCCCCAGTCAACCTAATCCCAATCTGAATCTTGCAGCTGTTGGGTTAACACCAGGATCTGCTGGGGGGCTTGAAGGCCCTGACCGCATATTTGTTGGTGGATTGCCGTATTATTTCACAGAATCGCAAATCAGGGAGCTGCTCGAATCCTTTGGACCACTTCGGGGTTTTGATCTGGTTAAAGATAGAGAAACAGGGAACTCCAAAGGCTATGCATTTTGTGTTTACCAGGACTTATCTGTTACAGATATTGCTTGTGCAGCTCTTAATGGGATAAAGATGGGTGATAAAACGCTCACTGTTAGGCGTGCTAATCAAGGTACAACACAGCCTAAACCTGAGCAGGAGAGCGTGCTATTACATGCGCAACAACAAATTGCATTACAGGTAATGATACTCATGATCTCTGATATCCTTGTGTTCTTATCATGATCCTCAAGGCTGTTGATTTCAAATGTGAGTCTGACTGGTGCAGTTGTTGAAACTTGAAATGGTGTCATTTCTTTTTGCAGAGGCTCATGTTAGCACCCAATATTGAACCGATTACAAAGGTTGTTTGCTTAACAAATGTGGTTACCCCCGATGAGCTCATGAATGATGATGATTATGAAGATATACTCGAAGACATGAGAACTGAATGTGGGAAGTTTGGTTAGTAATCTTAGCTCCTCTGCTTCTAAATTTACCTTTTCTCTATTTTGTCAGTCTTTAATTATGTTTTTGTGGGCTGTCCTCGCCTTTTGCATTTTTTTGCAACTCCTTGCTCTGCTACAAGGAACATTCTACACACACGTACACCCTACTTTGTAGCACCAAATGCTGCTGATATACATTATTTAGTTATTAAAACGATGGTTCTGACTTTTGGAATAAAAAAATTTTCAGGTATGTTGGTGAACTTAGTAATTCCTCGTCCCGTTGCTGGTGTAGAAAATGCACCAGGTGTAGGGAAGGTTAGTTGTTAAGCATCCTTTGATTCCACTAGAAGAGATGTATATATTAGGCTGCAATCATATATTGTGTTGAGTCTTACTTATAATAATTGTAACTGGTGATGTATAGGTGTATTTGGAATACGCGGACACTGAAAGTGCCGTAAAAGCTCGGCAAGGACTGAATGGAAGGAAATTCGGTGGAAATGAGGTTGTTGCAGTTTTCTACCCAGAAGAGAAGTTTTCGGAGGGAGATTACAGCGGATAGTTCCCTCTTGTAGGAAGTCAACTTACTTGGATTTGAAGTATGATCTATTGCATAGGCCTCTTGTGATTATGTTCTGCGCTTCTAGAACTATGTCTGTGGGGTATGGTGTTATGATTTTTATAGGATGTTTCCTAGTCTACTCTTGCTACCTTGTTTCTTATATCCACTGAGACTCTATTTCTTCAAAGTTGCTTAACAATTAATAGAACTTCATTGTCCATGATAAATAGTTTTATTTGGTTTCGTCTGTCAAAATTAGTTCTATTTTTATTTATATAAATTTTTGCATCATTTTTTCTCTTATTTTACTGATTGTGTATTAGAACTCTAATCACCACAAATTTGAAATGGGAGTCAGATTCGTCAGATGAAGATGAGAGTGTGTACGCCATGGTCACCATGAGGCTCCCTAGTTTAAGGCACAGTTGAGATAGTCTTCGGCGGAAGAGTAAACATTACAGGGGCGAACCTAGCCTCGCGACAAGGGACACGAACTGTGGCAAAACCCTCCCCATAGGTTGGAATCGAAGGGGCATAAGATAGGAGCAGATTGGTCCACTATATACTATTCAAACCTCATAATTTCAAATAACAAATTTTAGACATCGGTAATCCAGAATAACTATACATTATTCACAAAAAAATATACTCCCCCCTCTTAAAAAATAGTTTCATCATTTTGTGTTGTCCCACAATTCTAAATATGGAAAGTTTTTAACTACACAATTCATTAATACGCTAATAGGAGTACTACTTTCACTATCTTTTTCCCCTTTGTCTTACTTTTTCTCATCTATCTCCCTTTGTCTTACTTTTTCTCATCTATCTCCTACTTTATCATTTGCACATTAAAACTCGTGTCATTTACAAGTTTGTCAATTTTTTAAGGACGGATGAGAATATTAAAATAACTAAATATTAGTAAACTAATTCGAAGTTTGACTAACTAAAAAATGGGATAATAGTCTTTAAATTATGAAATTTAGCAAATTTTGATCCGTCATGACCTTTGAAATTATAAAAAAAAAAATTCATTTTTTTTAATTATCACATCCATTCCCGTGGCGGCCCTACGTGGGCGCATGAGGGAGGTCCTTGGAACCCCCAATAGTTTGTGTTTTTACTACTCCATCTACTACTTCATTCGTCCTGAAAAATATGAACTTTCTTATTAGTCCGTCCTTAAAAAATATGAACTTTCTAATTTTAGAATAGTTAAACAACACATTACTTTTACATATCATTTTATTTACAACTTATATCATTACACTACACTTCTAATGATGCGGAGTCCACTTTCAACTAACAAAACTTACACCACTCTTTATCTCTCTCTTTTACTTTATCAATTACTCTCTCTGTCCCACTTTAGAAGTCTCGGTCACTTTTATGCACTCGTTTCATAAAAATGATACTCCTTCCGTTTCATAGTAGTGGAGGCATTTCTTTCCGGCACGGAGATTAAGAAAATGATATGTAATTAATTAAATAAAAAGATACTCCATCCGTCCCATAAAAATATGGGCAATGGGTATGGTACGGGAATTAAGACAAAATTGATAAAGTAAGAGAGATGAGGATGATGATAATGGTAGTTAAAGTAGTGTTAGTGGATAGTAGGACCTACATTATTAAATTGATATAACTTTTCAAAAATTGAATGCACATATTTTTGTAGGACAGACGAAAATAGAAAGTGCATATATTTTTATGGGACGAAGGGAGTAATAAAGTAAGAGAAAGAAGAAAGTAGAGAGAATAAAGTAAGAGATAGGGAAAAGTAAGTGAGAAGAAATGTGATGACTTTTACTAAAAAGGAAAATGACTCTACTACTATGGAACGTACCAAAATAGCAAAATGACTCCACTACTATGGAACGGAGTGAGTAATAAATAGTTAAAGTGAAGAAATGGTAAAGTAAGAAAAAGAATAATATTGAGAATATTAAACCAAAAAGAATAATATTGAGAATATTAAACCCTGAACTAAACCAAATGTTCATACTTCGTAGAGATGGAGGGAGGAAGTATATAATCATACAAAACTCTACAAGGCAATCATTAGTTTTATTCTCAAATTATTTATCTCTTCTCATCCATCTCACTCTCGGTTCTTTAATGGGTCGGGCTATTTTTGACATCGTCAACACTAAAAATATTCAACAATTGTTATGAATAAGTTGGATCCTCCATAATGAAAATCCTGGGTGTCACGCCCGCATTTTCTAAGGATAGAAAATACGGTTGATCGCGACTAGGGGAGGATTAAAGGAGCGGGGAAGAAAGGGGAAAAAACATACACATTTGACCAAAAATTTAATAATTGGATTAACTTTGAAAACGTCATAATATTATCCTAACAATAATACCAACCTTAAGTAAATAAAGAATGGACAATAAACAATTTTCAAACGAGTTAGACTCTCCACGAATAAACAATTCTAAAGAAAAGGACTCTTAGCGGAAGCGTTCAAGACACGGAAAATGCCGAGTATGAAGACACGACAAAACCAACAATTATTAACCATGACAAAACAATCCATGGACTCTGCTCAACATCCTCCACGCCCATCGCCGCTCAATCTGCACATTAAGAAAAACAATATGCAGGGCTGAGTACTTGATGCACTCAGTGGACACATGCCAAAACATAGTTTGTCAAGCCATAATCAAGTGACCTTGGGGGTTTTAATTAAAAGAAACCCAAGTACACCAAAACATATATTTCACAAGTTCGGTCGGCCAACCATTTTCCATCCACATTCACCATCACCATATCTGAACATACATGACAAGGAACGTGGCCACGAACCAAGTCACTAGACCGGCCAACTCCAAAGAGATAGCACACGATCTACGGGGTGTACACTAGTCCGAGCAGGGTTTGCGGCCATACTGGGACCCGAATTCGATTTAACATACATAGCATAGCCACTTCAGATAGGTTCATTCAAATACAAAACATGGCAAGACAAACACTTTCCACCTCCTTTCACATAAAAAGTATTTAGGACATAGTCCTTATTAAAAAAGAAAGCCCACCTTAACAGCTTAACTCCTTAATCACTCTCTGGTCCCACCGCAAACAACGTGCACAAGCTCACCCTTTTCGAAATAACATGATATGCAAAAATCAGACTTTGCAAAATAATTAATTTAACAATGCATGCATCCTAAGTGTGTGTGTTCAATTTATCCCTTTCTCTTTTCTTAGCAAAACCTCATATGTCAAACTTGTTCCAACGTCACTCGAAAATTAAGAATTCGGACTCATCAATTATATACAAAAGTACCAAAACTCACTTCAAAACTTCCGATCGTCACTAAACTGATATAAGCCAATTATGTAAATTCCAACCATATATAAATTTAAATTACCCAAACTCAAAAGGTCAATCCAATTAAATACAATAAAGAATGGAAAGGAGTTTGTATCTTAAAATACTCTCAAACACGTCAATACTCCCTGCCCATTCTGCTTCCAAAACAAAATAAATGAAAAGGCATTACATATATTATATTCCTACCAACTCAAACTAATTAGTCAAGCCCATTAAACAAAAACTAAAGAATAACAGAAGAGGAAAAAACGTGTAACTTAAATATATACTTCCAATTTAAAACACGTTAGCAAATAAAAGTCAAGAACTCCCATTTTTTTTCAAAGTACACGTACTGCCTCCCCTTCCATCTCTTTCTTTTTTAAACATAACCTTATATCTTTTAAAACAATAATATACTCCCTATTCCATACACAACACACGTATACACCCTTTTCACATACACACGAAAATATGTAAAAAGAAGATAAAATTAATGATGAGGAAAGAGAAAGAAATGAAAGAAGTCAGTACATAAAATACTCCCAATACCCTACCCGTCTTCTTCCCCAACCAACATCAAACTCTCTCTACTGCTATTCTCCCACAATTTACAAATCATCTCTCAAATTTTAGTGTCTCAATTTAGGAACTACAATCTGATTTCGTGGCTACCATGAGTGTATGGATATATGACATGGAATTGGAGAAAAGAAAATACCTTTGGGAAGAAAAAGAAAAAATTTGCACAACAGAATGTAATAACAACTCTCCCAGTTTCTCCTTTACACTGTAATGTTTGAGATTTTTGGTTATGGAATCAACAAATATGGAGGTTTTCGAATTCAATTGAAGGAGGAGAAAATTACCTTAACGGAGGAGGAGGAGAATTGCAGAACGGAAGACGGTAATTTGTTGAGATTAAAGGGAAGATATATGTATATACGTATGTGGCGTCAAAAGGGGTTATTTGGTTGGAGAGATTTTAGGAGGGAAGGAGATATGGAGAAAACCGAACAGTAGTGGGATTGGGAGAAATTTATTTGACTAAAATTTGACTGCAGGAGGAGTAGAATAATTATTTATTATTTGGGCTTCTCAAAAATTGGTCCACTACAAAGAAATAAAGGCTAGAGTAATAGAGATAAAATGATAGGCCCAAATATTTGATTTAGAGTATTAATTAAATTGTGGTATTTTATTTTTCAATCTCGCCGACTACTTTCACCACACGATTAACCAACAACGATTCGACCATTTAATATTTCCAAAATCAACCAAAAATAACAAGGATGGTATTTTAGTCAAAGTCTATCACACGCTCGTTCCCAAAATAAAAATCTTAACTTAAAAAGATAGAGAAAAAAAAACGGGTATTACAATCTACCCATCTTCACAAAAATTTCGTCCCGAAATTTGCTTAGATCATTCAAATAATTCTGGGTACTTCTCCCTCATCTTGTCTTCCAATTCCCACGTAGCTTCCTCAATGCCATGATTTCTCCACCGAACCTTCACCGAAGCAATAGACTTATTTCTCAACTCTTGCACTTTCCGATCCAGAATGGCTTCGGGCTTTTCTTCGTAACTCAAATTCGGATTCAAAATCATCATCTCCTCTTGATGAATTATGTGGTTAGGGTCGAACACATACTTTCTCAATTGTGACACGTGGAAAACGTTGTGTACTCTCCCAAAGCTTGGTGGTAGCGCCAATCTATACGCTACGGTACCCACTCTGTCAAGAATCTCATAAGGTCCAATAAATCGTGGTCTCAACTTGCCTTTCACACCGAACCGAGTTATTCCTTTTGACGGGGCTACCTTTAGAAAAACTTTATCTCCTGCCTCAAATTGGAGATCGGTTCTTCGAACATCAGCATATGATTTCTGTCGATCCTGAGCTTCCTTGATCCTCTCACGAATTTGTCGAACAATCTCAATCATTTCTTCCACCGAGTCTGGTCGAAGAACTCTTCTCTCACCCACTTCATCCCAGTAAAGTGGTGATCTACACTTCTTCCCATACAATGCCTCATACGGGGCCATGTTAATAGTCGCCTGATAACTATTGTTGTAAACGAACTCTATTAGTGGCAACACTTCCTCCCAATCTACTCATTGATCTAGCACTACGGCTCTCAACATATCCTCCAAAGTCTGTATCGTCCTCTCTGATTGCCCATCAGTCTGCGGGTGGAATGCAGTGCTGAAATTCAACTTAGTGCCTAACTCTCGTTGTAGGCTCATCCAAAATCTAGAGGTAAACTTCGCATCACGATCACATGTAATAGTCACTGGTACTCCATGTAAACGTATGATCTCTTTCACATACATCTTAGACAACTTATTGGCTCCATAGGTATCACGAATCGGTACAAAGTGAGCAGATTTTGTGAGACGATCAATAATCACCCAAATAACAGTATTTCCTCATTGTGATCTCGGTAATCCTGTCACGAAATCCATTGCAGTGTGCTCCCATTTCCACTCTGGTATCTCAAGTGGTTGTAGTCTCCCATAAGGTCGTTGATGTAGAGCTTTCACTTGCTGACATGCTAGACACCTCTCAACAAATGCCGCTACATGTTTTTTCATGCCATTCCACCAAAACTGTCTCTTCATATCTCGATACATTTTGGTACTCCCCGGGTGCGCAGTATACGGTGTTTCGTGTGATTCCCTCATGATTTCATTCCTAATCCCTTCATCTCTAGGCACGCACAACCTGCCCTTAAATGTGAGGGCACTATCCGCCTCCTCGTGAAAATATTCTTGCTCCCCTGTCCTCACTTCCGAACGAATTTTCTCAAGTAAAGTATCGCGTCTTTGAGCTTCCACGATTCTAGCCCTTAGGTCGGGTTCCATTACCAAGGTGGCGATCCTTCCTTCCACTGTCTCGGGTGCTCTCACTACCTCCAATCGCATTTTACTGAACTCTCGTATCAAGTTCTCTTCGTTCGTGAGAAAAGTGGCCAATTGAGGTTGAGACTTTCTACTTAGGGCATCAGCCACTACATTCGCCTTTCCTGGGTGGTAGTTTATACTGCAATCATAATCCTTCACCAACTCAAGCCATCTACGCTGGCGCATGTTCAAATCCTTTTGTTCAAAGAAGTACTTGAGGCTTTTATGGTCCGTATATATCTCACATCGAACTCCATAAAGATGGTGTCTCCAAATCTTCAAAGCATGTACAACTACTGCCAACTCCAAGTCATGCGTCGGATAGTTCAACTCATGCGGCCGCAACTGCCTTGATGCATACGCAATCACTTTCCCATCCTGCATAAGTACACATCCAAGTCCAACTTTTGATGCATCGGTATACACCACGTAGTTAGTGTCTGGCTCTGGCACAGCGAGAATTGGTGCGGTGGTCAACTTCTCTTTCAATAACTGAAAACTGGCCTCACACTCCGGCGTCCAATTCACTTTGACCCCTTTCTTTAGTTGTTGAGTCATTGGCCTCGCTATCTTAGAAAATCCCTCGATGAATCTCCGATAATATCCCGCCAGTCCTAGGAAGCTCCGAATTTCATTAGGTGTGGTTGGTGATTTCCATATCTGTACAGCTTCCACCTTTGCGGGGTCTACTCGAATTCCATCTGCGCTCACTATGTGCCCAAGGAAATTCACTTCTTTGAGCCAAAACTCACACTTACTGAACTTGGCGTAGAGTTTCTCGGCCCTTAATGTCTCCAAGGTAGTCCTCAAATGTTTTTCATGTTCCTCCTCGTTCTTTGAGTAGATAAGGACATCGTCTATGAAGACTAAGACGAACTTGTCTAAGTATGGATGGAATACACGATTCATAAGGTCCATAAATACAGCCGGGGCATTGGTCAATCCGAAAGGCATCACTATAAACTCATAATGGCCGTATCTAGTTCGGAAAGCTGTCTTGGGCACATCTTCTCGTCGGACTCTCAGTTGATGGTATCCCGATCTCAAATCCATTTTCGAGAATACTCCAGCTCCACGGAGTTGATCAAACAAATCATCTATCCTCGGCAGTGGATACTTGTTCTTGAGTGTCAACTTGTTCAACTCTCGATAATCTATGCACATCTTTAGTGTCCCATCCTTCTTCTTCACGAACAACACCGGTGCTCCCCACGGCGACACACTGGGTCTAATGAAACCCAAGTCTAGCAACTCTTGTAGTTGTATCTTAAGTTCTTCCAATTCCTTAGGCGCCATACGGTATGGTGCCTTAGATATCGGTGCTGATCCTGGCTCCAAATCAATTGTAAACTCCAACTGTCTATCGGGTGGCGGTCCTGGCAAGGCATTAGGAAAAACGTCGGGAAATTCTTTCACTACTGCCACATCCTCTATGCTTCTTTCTTTCTTCTCCTCTCCACTTAGATAGACGAGATACGCCGAGCATCCCTTCCTCATCATAGTAGTCGCTTGAAGTGCAGAAATTATGGACTTGCGTCGGTTCATAGAAATCCCGTAAAATATAGTCGGCTCATTTCCCGGGGTTTGAAAAGAGATCTCTCTCTCTTTGCAGCGAATGGTAACATGATTCTCGGCCAACCAATCCATTCCCAAAATTATATCTACACTCCCCATCGACATAACTTGTAATTTGTGTGCAACTAGCTTAAGTTCTCCCATAGTAAATTCTACATTCGAGCAAATTTGTGAAATATCTATAGTTCCTCCTACGGGTGAAGTCACACTCATTCTTTGTTCAGTTCTATTGATAGGCAGTTCTAAAGTATTTACACATGATGCTGATATAAAAGAATGTGATGCACCCGTATCAAATAAAACAACAATAGGCATGTCGAGGAGCGTGCCCATACCTGCCAAGTTTCCTTGCTCTTGATTCCCTTGCTGGTTCGTCGGCTGTTTCCCTTTTAAAGCATATGCCCTTGCCTGAGTGGGAAGTCCTTGACGACGTTGTTGCTGCTGCTGCTGTGGTGCGGGTAAGTATCCCCTCGGTTCGGCTTGTAGTGCCCGCACTTGCGGACGGAACCCTTGATTGTTCTGTCCTGCTCCCATCCCCATAATCTTACTCGGGCATTCTCTTGAGAAGTGGCCATTTCCACCACAAGTGTAGCATTTATTGCTCTTTTCTCTGCACTCCCCAAAATGGTTCTTAAAGCACTTAGCACACTGGGGGGCTCTAGGCCGGAAGTCACCCCTCTGATAGGGAGCACTCTTCCTACCTCCATATTGCGGTGGGTTTCTGATGGGTTGCTGCCTCTTGTTATCATATGGAGTCCGATCTCCATCCCATTTCCTCTTATCTCTGAAATTATGTTGTTGAAGTGGCACTGGTGTAGTATTTGCTACTGTCGTCTCCTTAGGCAACGCTTCTTCCACGTCTAATGCACAAGCCAAAATCTCAGAATATGAAAGTCATCTGCGACTTGCCACTGCTACTCTTATTTCGTGCTTGAGACCAGCACGAAACTTTTCTGCCATTTTCTCATCTGTATCCACCAACTCGGGAGCATATCGAGTAATTTCACATAGTGCACGGTCGTACTCTGTCACCGTCATATTCCCTTGCTTTAAAGTATGGAATTCAACTACCTTTGCTCGCCTATAGCTCATGGGAACGTACTTATTGTACACCTCTTCCTTGAATATCTCCCAAGTAAGCGCTTCACGGCGTTCAGGGTTCATGGTCCTTAGCTTGGTATCCCACCAAAAATCTGCTGGCCCCGTTAATTGAAAAGTCACACAAGCGAGGCGTTCCTTGTCGGTGCACTCTATAAAATCAAATATGCGCTCGAGGGTGCGTATCCAGGTCTTTGCCTTAGACGGCTCTCCCAGTCCATCGAACTGTGGGGGTTTTTGCCTAAAAAGGTATCAATGTATTGTTTGGGTTGAGGCGGGGGTGGTGGTGGTGGTGGAGGCGGTGGTGGTGGTGGTGGTTGCTCTCCCTCGACATTCTGAGGGTCCACAGGGTCCTCCTCTCCACGTCCACGCCCAGGTCTACGTCCACGTCTCGGTGGCATTCTGATTCAAAACGCATAGATTAATATGGTCGCTCCAATTATTTATCACTACATTATCGTATCAAGACTTCTCACGCAACCTTTCATATATAATGATTATAGAATACGTATACAAAATCAAGCTACGTATGCGCATGTAACACCAACTATCATCACTCAAACTTCCATTCACACTTTCCGAACATTTATACTTATTATTTTTCTTTTATCCTTTCGGTATTAGAGTTTTACTGTGGTTCGTTGTTGCACGTTCATTTAGTTTGCTCAGAGAAGCAATAATTGAGTTGCTACATACAATTAGAATCGATAATGTAAGGTCTAACGTTCATCCCCAAACAGTCCGCAATCACACAAGGAATTCATAATATCATATTTCAATATATACGAGTCATGACTCAAATCATCGTGTAAAGGCCACATAATAGAGCATACACAAACAATTATCACTAGACGTCACAACACATAACAACATCATGTTCCTCAAAATCTCAATAGGATGATCGCGACTAGGGGAGGATTAAAGGAGCGGGGAAGAAAGGGGAAAAAACATACACATTTGACCAAAAATTTAATAATTGGATTAACTTTGAAAACGTCATAATATTATCCTAACAATAATACCAACCTTAAGTAAATAAAGAATGGACAATAAACAATTTTCAAACGAGTTAGACTCTCCACGAATAAACAATTCTAAAGAAAAGGACTCTTAGCGGAAGCGTTCAAGACACGGAAAATACCGAGTATGAAGACACGACAAAACCAACAATTATTAACCATGACAAAATAATCCATGGACTCTGCTCAACATCCTCCACGTCCATCGCCGCTCAATCTGCACATTAAGAAAAACAATATGCAGGGCTGAGTACTTGATGCACTCAGTGGACACATGCCAAAACATAGTTTGTCAAGCCATAATCAAGTGACCTTGGGGGTTTTAATTAAAAGAAACCCAAGTACACCAAAACATATATTTCACAAGTTCGGTCGGCCAACCATTTTCCATCCACATTCACCATCACCATATCTGAACATACATGAAAAGGAACGTGGCCACGAACCAAGTCACTAGACCGGCCAACTCCAAAGAGATAGCACACGATCTACGGGGTGTACACTAGTCCGAGCAGGGTTTGCGGCCCTACTGGGACCCGAATTCGATTTAACATACATGGCATAGCCACTTCAGATAGGTTCATTCAAATACAAAACATGGCAAGACAAACACTTTCCACCTCCTTTCACATAAAAAGTATTTAGGACATAGTCCTTATTAAAAAAGAAAGCCCACCTTAACAGCTTAACTCCTTAATCACTTTCTGTTCCCACCGCAAACAACGTGCACAAGCTCACCCTTTTCGAAATAACATGATATGCAAAAATCAGACTTTGCAAAATAATTAATTTAACAATGCATGCATCCTAAGTGTGTGTGTTCAATTTATCCCTTTCTCTTTTCTTAGCAAAACCTCATATGTCAAACTTGTTCCAACGTCACTCGAAAATTAAGAATTCGGACTCATCAATTATATATAACAGTACCAAAACTCACTTCAAAACTTCCGATAGTCACTAAACTGATATAAGCCAATTATGTAAATTCCAACCATATATAAATTTAAATTACCCAAACTCAAAAGGTCAATCCAATTAAATCCAATAAAGAATGGAAAGGAGTTTGTATCTTAAAATACTCCCAAACACGTCAATACTCCCTGCCCATTCTGCTTCCAAAACAAAATAAATGAAAAGGCATTGCATATATTATATTCCTACCAACTCAAACTAATTAGTCAAGCCCATTAAACAAAAACTAAAGAATAACAGAAGAGGAAAAAACGTGTAACTTAAATATATACTTCCAATTTAAAACACGTTAGCAAATAAAAGTCAAGAACTCCCATTTTTTTTCAAAGTACACGTACTGCCTCCCCTTCCATCTCTTTCTTTTTTAAACATAAAAACATAACCTTATATCTTTTAAAACAATAATATACTCCCTATTCCATACACAACACACGTATACACCCTTTTCACATACACACGAAAATATGTAAAAAGAAGATAAAATTAATGATGAGGAAAGAGAAAGAAATGAAAGAAGTCAGTACATAAAATACTCCCAATCACCTACCCGTCTTCTTCCCCAACCAACATCAAACTCTCTCTACTGCTATTCTCCCACAATTTACAAATCATCTCTCAAATTTTAGTGTCTCAATTTAGGAACTACAATCTGATTTCGTGGCTACCATGAGTGTATGGATATATGACATGGAATTGGAGAAAAGAAAATACCTTTGGGAAGAAGAAGAAAAAATTTGCACAACAGAAGGTAATAACAACTCTCCCAGTTTCTCCTTTACACTGTAATGTTTGAGATTTTTGGTTATGGAATCAACAAATATGGAGGTTTTCGAATTCAATTGAAGGAGGAGAAAATTACCTTAACGGAGGAGGAGGAGAATTGCAGAACGGAAGACGGTAATTTGTTGAGATTAAAGGGAAGATATATGTATATACGTATGTGGCGTCAAAAGGGGTTATTTGGTTGGAGAGATTTTAGGAGGGAAGGAGATATGGAGAAAACCGAACAGTAGTGGGATTGGGAGAAATTTATTTGACTAAAATTTGACTGCAGGAGGAGTAGAATAATTATTTATTATTTGGGCTTCTCAAAAATTGGTCCACTACAAAGAAATAAAGGCTAGAGCAATAGAGATAAAATGATAGGCCCAAATATTTGATTTAGAGTATTAATTAAATTGTGGTATTTTATTTTTCAATCTCGCCGACTACTTTCACCACACGATTAACCAACAACGATTCGACCATTTAATATTTCCAAAATCAACCAAACATAACAAGGATGGTATTTTAGTCAAAGTCTATCACACGCTCGTTCCCAAAATAAAAATCTTAACTTAAAAAGATAGAGAAAAAAAACGGGTATTACACTGGGTCTACTACTGATCCATGCACAAAATGACATCTTTTAATGATGTTCAAAACAACATGTTTCATAAAAAATAAGTTTTTTTTCTTTTTTCTTTATTCATTCATCTTTTTATTTATTTATTGAAATATTGTCATTTTTAACATCACTAAAAGACGTCGATTTTGTGCATGGATGAGATTATTGAGAAAATTGAAATCTCATGATTTTATATTTTTATTTTAAAAACTATGAAAGATACTAAAATTTAACCAAATTTAACTATTTAAATAACGGGGGGAGTGTTATATTGCTAACTACAATTAAATAATAGCTATTATATATTCAAATCAATGGCCTAGATCATCAGCCCCGAAATATCAATACGATAAAAAAACGTCAATAAGGATATTAAGGTCAATTTACAACAAATTAGTTATAACTAACTTTTGAAAAATATCTCATAACTTTAAAATTATGTTTTCGCACAACATATATCAAATTAAAGATAATTTCATAAGGATTCTAACGAGATCTCACTTGCATATGTTACGATGTCAAAATTTGAAAAAAATTTCAAAATTTTTCAATTTTTTTCGTACAACAACAAATGTCAACATAGTATATAAAATATGTCAATATAATACATGTAGAATGTCAATATAAGCAATGTGTTAACATTCTCAAAGCATTGTGTTGATATTTTTGAAACACTATATTGACATTTTCATCCAAAACCCTAATTTGGTAGTTTTTTTTATCTTTTTCGATTTAATTAGTAAAAACGAAAATTATACCTGACAAATTTTAGACCACAAGATTTCTAAAATCCTATTGTCTTAAATTAGTTATAGTTAGCAATTAAATGATGAGTTGGCAATTGATTACTCCCCTTAAATAACGTCCCTAAATAAGTATTGAATCCCATTTCTCCAATTTCAGAACAAGTCAAATTTTAATATAGGCCAAATACCTATTTTGTAAGTACACCATAACAATTTTACTAACTCATCGTCTAATAACAGAAAATTATAATACATGGAGTATATATTTTGTGGATATTATCGATATAATATAGATTATAAGTCATAAAAAATTACGAACATTTCCTCTACTTATGTATATTTTGCAATTATTATTGCTTCAATCTACTTTCAAGTCATCTGAACGGCTTGGTTTTGCGGATCTTAGATATCATATGACTTTGATTTGTAGTAGGACTTTTCAGCGGTAGGTTCAATTCTCACACATTTACAGAGAGAGAAATCGTTCTGCCGACTTCCTTGTACGGAGGGGGGCCTAGACCCCTGCCTGTCCTTTTACGATTGAGTTTCTGCGTCTCGGTACCTGAAGACGTTTGTTATGATGGACCAGCTGGAATATCCTAACTTCTGTTTCCGATGGAGAGATGTGGATTGATTTTGTTATTATGGTAGTTTTTGGTATTTCACATTTATTTCTTCCACTTGTTCATTTTGGTTTTAGCTTAGTTTCCATAGTATGGTGGTTTCCGACTTGTGGGACCTTCAGTTTATCTTTTCATGTTTTTGTCTTGGATCCCAGCCACTTTTGGTCTTGGATCATGTTTTGGAACGTCATATTTTGATTTTTATTTACGGGTTGGAGGTCTGCCTAACCCCGCCCACACTGGGTGTCTTTAATAAAAAAAACGATAAAATAAAAGAATCTATTAATCTAGGCGGCCCACTTATTTGGCACATCTTCCAAAGCACCATAACTTCCATTAACACAAATCTGGCCAATTTTTTATTGAATAAAAACACAAGATTTAAAATCCCTTTAGAGCCTCTCCGATGGTTTTAGGCTAGCCATAGGCTAGCCACAACTCCTCCGGCCACATCATCAGCACTAAAAACTACTCCTACCACATCATCAGGACAAACAATTGGACAAGCAATAGGCTAGCCACAATAAACAAAATTATAAAAAAAATAATTAACAATCACACAAAATACGGAATTAAATTTACGACACAGATACGGGAAAATTCAATAATAATATTTAAATAAAAAAATTACATTAATTAAAAAAATCTAACGACGTGCAGTCCTCCGCACCCATAACTCTTCAATTAAATTCTTTTGGAGTCGAATATGAACATCCACTGGCTCATGTCGGCATGTGCCTTGAGGCGGCCGACTTCATCGTGAGGTACCCCCCTTCGTACGTTGGGGGCGGCCACGCCGTGGCTTGGGCCGGCTTCATTAGCATCGTCATTGGCCCAACTAGTCAGTTGTACACCTTCATATTCGACAATCATGTTGTGCAGGATAATACAGGCGTACATTATATCAGCAATGCAGTCGACATGCCACAAACGCGTTGGACCCTAATTGCTACCCATAGAGACTGGAGCACACCAAATGCGGGCTCCACGTCCTTACGCGCCGACTCCTGTCGTTCCGCAAAGTAGGCCTTCCTCTCATCTGATGCGCATCTGATCGTCTTTGATGTGTAATTTTCTAGTTCAAATATCAAGTGCAAGATCACACAAGTTTAATAAAAATAACTATAATATTACAACGATACTGCAAGAATACATCGTCGAATGTAGTACTTCGAGTGTCGAACCACAGGGAGGCGTAGGTTATTTAATTTGAGTTGATAAGATTAATAAACTAAATTTAAAAACTAAAGTACGAAAATAGAGTTACTCAAGAGATAAAGAACGATTGCTTCTAACAACATTCGGATGAATCACTATTGCATTGATTCTATATTCAAGTTCATAATCCATTGAGAACGATGTATCAATTTTACACTCTAAAAAGTACTAAACATACTTTAAGAATTATAGTACTAGTGCTAGCTGAACACATAGCCAAAAGTACATACTCATTAGACTAATATTCCTGCGGAAGCGTGGCAAATACTAGACTAACTTCTTGAGACTAACAAATATTATGGTTAGCTGAACACTTAACACATAAACATCTTCTCATCAAACTAAACTCCTACGGATGCATAGTAAGTATTAATTCAACTTTGAAGACTTTTTTACATCAATATTCACTTGTACATTTATCTCTGAACAAGATAAAATTAACAAGTTTTTCATCTAAGTTTTCATCCAATTTCCAAGTTAAAGAGACGTTGGAAAGAGGCAATTAATATACTACATTTGATGCATCAAAACATAGCATAAATAAAATCCGAACCATAGACGAAAACCAAAGCGAATGATTAAATATAGAATCTCTACAATCAATTCATCCTACTAGTGTTAAGAGCAATGAAGACAAACTAGCCACTCATGCTAAAGAAGAAAAACCGAAAGATTAATGGTGTTTTCCGGTAGTCGATGGTAGTCCGTCTCCGAGATGATGAAGATTGGATTCCGGGGTCCTCCTCCCTTCTTCTTCTTCCTTCTTTTCCTCTGATTTTTCTCTCCAATTTCGTATCTCCAGAACCCTCCCTTCCTACTCAATTTCTCTTCCTTTTTAATTCTTCAACTCCGAGAAGAAACTGCCAAATTGCAGTTTGAATTCCAAAACGCCCGACCAGGCGAAATTAGAAGAGAAAATCGTCCGACCGGGCGAACTGATTCTGGAGGCCTCGCTGAAAACACCCCGACCGGGTGATATATCGGTGAACAACTCACCCGGTCGGGTGATATGCTCTGGACTCCGCATGAGTTAAAAATTTCACCCGGCCGGGTGGAATTATTAGGCTTAAAAATACACCCGACCGGGTGCCTCCTTTTGAGAGCTTTCTGGACAGTCTGGGGAATTTTTGCACAACTTTTTCACCATCCGGGCTTCATTCCTACACCATAAAACATACTTTTGCAAGCATCAAACTATATAAATCATGTAAAGTTAGGGGAATAAAAATGTACAATTTGATTCGCATCAGTCTTCACAAAGACGGGCCACCTAGGGTATATCCCATCCGCCAAGTAGTAGCTCATATCATGTTGGTTCCCGTTGGCGATAAAACTGATGGCCAGACCGACACCCTGGCACTGCTCGTTGAAAAGGGGCGACGAGTTGAGGACGTTGAGGTCGTTGTTCGACTCAGCTACCCCAAAATATGCATGCTAAATCCACAGCCGGTAATCAGCTACGACCTCAAGGATCATCGTGGGATTCTTTCCCTTGTAGCCGGTCGTGTAGAACCTTTTCCAAGCAGCGGGGCAGTTCTTCCACTCCCAATGCATACAATTTATGTTGTCCAACATCCCGGGGAACCCATGCTTCTCCCCGTGCATCTACATCAGATCCTGGCACTCTTCAAGGGTAGGGCTTTGAAGATACTGATCACGAAATATTTCAATGACGCCCTGACAGAAATACTTCAGACAATCCAGGACAGTCGTCTCACCGATGTGGAGGTACTCGTCCCACATGTCTGCCGCGCCTCCGTAGGCCAACTGCCTGATTGCCGCAGTGCACTTTTGTATAGGTGTGTGGCCGGGTCTGCCAGCGCATCGTACCTGAACCGGAAATATAAATATCGACGCTCCAAAGCATCAACGATACGCATAAACACTGCCCTACGCATCCTAAAACGCTGCCTGAAAAGAGGCGCCCCAAACCGCGGCTCCTCCGCAAAGTAGTCTTCATATAGCCGCTGATGTGCAGCTACGTGATCCCGATCAATCACTGCTCGTCGGTGGACAATGAGTGGAGGTTGAGGTACCGCCGGCTGCAAGGCCCTTTGTAGCAACCGGTTTATCTCGCGGGACGTATAGGCCTCCAACTCTTCGTTCATTTGTCGTTCGTACTCCTCAGCATCCCCACCACTACTACCATCCGCGTTACTCATTTTACGTTGTTGCTCTTGTACAGAAATTAAGTGAGAGAGAAAACTCATTAAGCGGTGCGAATGAAAATGACGTGCAAATCGCGTATATATAGTATTTCGAAAATTTAAAAAAAAGGCTGGCCGATCGTTCGCCGATCGCCCGCCTACAATGGCGGCCAGCTGACCGGCGAGCGGATCGGTCAGCGCCCGATAATCGGCGTCCGCCCGCCGATTTTTTCGCCGATTTGGCGCTATCCGACTCTAATGGTTTGGCGAGCGGACCGGCCAGCACCAGGAATCGGCTAGCCGGTCCGCTAGCCGCCATTGGAGATGCTTAGCGATCTCCTACGAGGCACGAGCACTTCTCTTCAAAAAGTATCCAGCGAAACACACCAATCCACTAGTCTACCGCCGTCGCCGTCGCTGCCTCCTCAGCCCCCTCTTATTCTTGGCTGACCAGCCAACTCGTCGACTCCCCCCGCCACTGCCGCCGTGTACTTGTGCTCGCTGTGTTCTTCTCTCCATCAACACATTTTCTTTGTCCATCAGGTCAGTTTTCTTCTTCGACGTTTCATCTTCTTCTTCCATCTCAGTCCACGATCTGCAGGTTTGCTTATTTTCCCTGAATTGGAATTTGTGTACCTAAAAATTAGAATAATAGTAAGATTTGTGATCTATTGTCAAATTGTTTGATTTTCATTGTGAAGTGTAAAAGTTTATTGATCAAATAAGCAATGTTATCAATCTCGTATGGCGGCTTATGGCGGTTTGCCTAAAAACCGCCACAGGGATATGGCGTATTAGTACGGCGGATATGGCGGTAAAAAATTAAATAAGTAAAATAATACTTGTATATTTATATATAATTCAAAAATGAAAAAATATTAAAAATATAACATCTAAAACACTTTAAATAATTAATAAAGCATAATATACCGCTCTAACCACCATGTTTCTTGCATAATGCCATATTCCTAAATGCAGTACACACGCAATGCTGTCAAATGTCGGATATGGCGGTGCTATGGCAGCGTCATGGTGCTATGGCGTTTCCACCATCGAACGCCATGCCATAGCGCCATCATATCCGCTATTTGATAACATTGCAAATAAGTACTCTTGGTGGTCTATTGGACAGTCACAGTAGCTCTTGGAGAGAAAATGGAATTTATGCAATTTCCCCAAAAATCTGCTTTTTGTATTTAGCATAGATTACCTGGACAGCTCGACTATTGCAGTTGCTATCATCGAGTTTTTTCTCTAACCCGGTGTTCGGTTTGCAAGACTGTATGGACTATGTATGTAGTGTGTTTGGTTCATGAGATAACTCAATTCTAGATGGATAATCATGGGATAATTAGTCGTAGTTGACCCCCTATGACTAAAATAATCTCACAACTCAATCCTAGATTATATCTTGGTATTATTTTATCTAGGAAACCGAATACCACCTAAGTGAATTATTTTATGGAATCAGGAATACTTGTAATTGGGATAGTGTAGTCTGTTGGTCCAAATTTCTTTCCTAAACACCTGGAAGGCACATCCTTTGTTCATGCCATGTCTAAATAACCACAGACTGTATATTATGTGGTTATAAGAATCTGATGAACTGCATAGCATAATCCCCCTTATCTTATACTCCCTCCAGTCCCCATTAGATGCCCCATTTTGCCATTTTCGTCCAGTCCCCATTAAAAGTCCCATCTCACTTTTACTATTTTTGGTAAATGGACCCCACATTCCACTAAATTTTTCTACCAATTTCATTTATAAAGTCAAACAATTACTTAAAACACACTAATGTGAAAAATGAGACTTCTAATGGGGACTTGAGGGAGTAGTATCTTTTAGCTATCACATTAGGGTCCCTGCAGCCCGTATTTGTACATTTCTTCATTAATCAGAGACCATTTTAATATGTTTGATGAATTAGGAATGTATGAAACAATATGCAAGTAGAGTTCAGGTATATGAATACTGTAATTGCTGATTTGTATTCTGCTGCTGGTTATGCATGGAATTTCACTGTACTGATCTATTGCTTGAGGATATGAAATTCATTCTATTATATCCTCTCCATCCTAACTCAGGCACAAACGCTGTTTTCAGATTGCAACTCACGAGGCTGATGGAAATTCCCTTTCTCCATCTCATATAGAATCACCCGAACTAGCAGCCATGCAGGAGAAAGCTCACAAAGGTTCTACAAGTTCTGGATCCAAGGTCAGGAATTTTGAGTTACAATTAGCTTATTTTGTTGGTGGTTCATCTCCTTTCTGTTTTAATTGTTATTTCATGCTGCAAGCGCCCCTTTAAAATTATTAAGTGCCAGAAATGCTGTTACCAGTTTAAATAAATTAATGTGACATTGTTTCCTTTTTTGTTTGATGGTTAATCTTACTAGGTTGGAAGATATATTTTTCTGGATTTCTTAATTGAACTTTTCTCATGTTGTGGATTTGGATGGTTTTATTATTGGCTTAAGGACTAAGATTAGTGACTTATGGGGGTAGTTTCTCTATCCACCCTAAAATGGGATATGCTAATGGGTCTGCTTTTAGTTAAGTAAAATAAATTAATTGGATGCTAGATATATTTTGGCTGGTAGGTTTAGATATTCCATATAAAAAATCATGTCCGTCTGGAGAATGCTTGTTTCACTTAGAAAACAAGAATGACAGTTGATAAACTTTTGCAGACAACTGGTGTTTGCCAAAAAGCTATATTGTTTTATAGCAATGGAGAAAAAAAGTTTAAATGACAAAAAAATCAAACGCCATTGCATTCTGGAAACAATGTGGGGCTCAGAGCATCCATATATTTTCATCTCACAAATGAAAAGGTCCACAGGAAAACTGTTGCATGTTCTGGTTGTGCTATTTCACAATTTTATATTCATCAGAAAGATCAGTGGCAGAGCGTACACTTCTCTGTTTGTCTGTTATCTATATGTTGCCTAACGTTACATTTATCAAACTTCACTTTTTGCAGGATGAATCTCGTGATCGTACAAGAGACCGGGAGAGGGAGTCTAAAAGCAGAGATAGGCCAAGGGAAAGAGGTAGAGACAGGGACAGAGAGAAGGATAGGGAAAGGGACAGGGACAGGGACAGGGACAGAGACAGGGAAAGGGATAAGGACAGGGATAAAGACAGGGAAAGGGAACGGGATAAGGATCGTGATCGACATCACCAAGATTGCCACAGAGACCGAAGTGAGAGAAGGGAGAGGACCGGAGATAGGGATGATGCTGATGACTGCTACCGAAGCCGAGACTATGAGAGGTGAGACAAGTGCAGTTTTTTTTTGTATCTTCTCTACCAACAATTTCCTTCCTTGTTGCTGTTAAGGACTGAAAGTTAAGCATTCTAATTTCAGGCGGAAAGATTATGATAAAGATAGGGAGGAAAGACACCGGCACAGATCTAGGTCTCGTTCAAGGGATAAATCTGAGCACAGATCGAGGTCACGGTCACGTTCACGCTCCAAAAGGTAGTTTGTGATTGTACTCTTCTGAGTCTTCTCTTGTTCTCTTTTTTGTCGCTGTGAGATCGGAAAGCCTTATCAACATGGTGCTATAATTAGCAAAGATAATCCATCACAATTGCAGAATGTTATATCTTGTTTATTAATTCCTAACATTATATTCAGCTTTTGAGGGCAAGGGGTGGAAAAAAAATAGGTACTGAATTCTGATTAAATGACTCTGATTCTACTATCTTATCTTATATAGTACTCTGTAATAATTTTATTGTACTCATGTATTGGGGTTGATGCATATAATCAAATTTATTAAGTAAATGTAATTGATTTCACCTATTTAACAGATACCATAGGCCACACCTACTTTGTCGTCGGTAAAAAAAGTGAAAACATCATCTTATTAGCTGATAAGGTTGGAGGTTCTAGTTACACATAACTGGCTTAAACATCATTGTTGCTTGGATATGTTATGATCGCACCATACTCATTTGGCACTCTGAGTTACTGATATTCGTTTTTTTAGAGTATGTGAGTGAGTAGTCATGTTACTTGTTTGTAATATTGCTTGAATTTAGTTACTATTTCCACCTGTTATTGTTTTACTAATATTAATCCCTGCCCTTCTGTAATATCAGAATTAATTAATTTGGGGTTCAATATCTCGTGCAAATTATTTCACGTGTTTTAAATTCAACTATTACCGCCACATGTTTTGCTTGTCTCTGGCATTAATATAGTACTTTACAGCAAAAGGATGAGTGGTTTTGACATGCATCCTCCTACTGCATTGCTTCCAAATACTGCCGCTGTCGTTGCAGGTACAGCCAAATAGTTGGCCTACAGTTTTCTTTTTTTGTTAACTATTATGTTTCTTTTCTGTGATATAGTGTGGAATGGTCGTATCAAAAAATTGGTTTCATTTTGGTAAGCGCACTCGGTCCTTCAATTGCACATCACATTTTGGAGTAGTAGTCCCTAAAATTGACAGTTCAGTTTTTATTAAATTATTTTCTTGGTGATGGAAACTGAGAGTGTTTTTGGTTTCTTGTTGTGTTTGTGTTTTCTTGTTTGTTTTGTATGTGCTATGTTATGTTCTAAGGAGGCAATGTTGGGCCACTAGCCCCACTGTGCTGACAATGGGCTTGAGCTGACTTCTGTAGCTTTTATGTACAAGGAAGAATGAATACAGGTATTGTCCATCTCTGACCAGGATTGCATGTTTGGTAGCTTTTACAGAATTTCTAATAGATGTTAGAGTTCTATTGTATATAAATAGCCTATATTGGAATATAGTCATGGAGACAATATATTAACTAATATCAACTCCATCACTTGAGAATAAGATGGATGTGTTTTTAATGTTGGATGTAACTTGGTGTGGCATTTACAGGTCAACTTTCGGGAGACACTCCCACGATTCCAGGAATGTTCCCCAATATGTTATCTTTGCCAGGAGGACAGGTTTTCTAACTTTGACCTCTGGCATTTATTGTAGCTCTTTAATATAGTTCCTGAAAACGTATCTTAAATTTAATTTCAGTTTGGAGCCCTCCCTGTTATGCCTGTGCAGGCAATGACTCAGCAGGTCTCCTATTGTTGCTTTATGTATTATATGTTTAATCTTAATTTGAGAAATCCTTTAAGAAATTTTGTTTTGTCAGGCTACTAGGCATGCTCGCAGGGTCTATGTTGGTGGACTTCCACCCATTGCTAATGAGCAGGTGATGCTACGTTCCATCTCTACAGTTCTTGTATTGTAGCTGGGTATATCCATTCCTAGATTTGGCAATTGGCACTAGATAGATGTCATAATGTCTTGATTTTTCTTGTTAAGTCTTAACTCTTCCGCCACCAGTATATGAAGTTATGATTCTTCCCATGCTGTTATTCGCATGGAATGGAGTGATTCTGTTGGTATCCACATCCACAGTTTTCTTTAATATTTTGAGGGCAGCATATTCAATTATTTTAACATAGTCCTGTCCTTTTCATAGACTTTGATGTTAATCCCTGATTTGTGTATTTCTTTCCTTGCTCATATGAATTTTATTTCATTGTTCTGTGTGATCAACAAGTAATTCATTTTTATGTTCTCCTTGTGCAGTCTGTAGCAACGTTCTTTAGTCATGTTATGTCAGCAATAGGAGGAAATACTGCCGGTCCAGGTAACATCTCTACACTGTTATAAATCCTTCGACTATCCATATATCTGTGAGGGATTTAATAAAATCATATTGTTCTTTCCATTATTCAGGAGATGCTGTTGTGAATGTTTACATTAACCATGAGAAGAAATTTGCTTTTGTGGAGATGAGATCCGTTGAAGAGGCTAGCAATGCTTACTGCAAGTTGAATTTTTTTTTCCTTCAATCTGTTTACCTATTGCTTGTTTTGAGATGCCAATTGCATGCATTGCTACTATGCATTTCAACTAAAATTTTCCTTCATTATTCAGGGTGCACCTAATCCCAATCTGAATCTTGCAACTGTTGGGTTAACACCGGGATCTGCTGGGGGGCTTGAGGGTCCTGACCGCATATTTGTTGGTGGGTTGCCATATTATTTCTCAGAATCGCAAATCAGGGAGCTACTCGAATCCTTTGGACCACTTCGGGGTTTTGATCTGGTCAAAGATGGAGAAACAGGGAACTCCAAAGGCTATGCATTTTGTGTTTAACAGGACTTATCTGTTACAGATATTGCTTGTGCAGCTCTTAATGGGATAAAGATGGGTGATAAAACGCTCACTGTTAGGCATGCTAATCAAGGTACAACACAGCCTAAACCCGAGCAGGAGAGTGTATTATTACATGCGCAACAACAAATTGCATTACAGGTAATAATACTCATGTTCTCTGATATCCGTGTATTCTTATCATGATCCTAAAGGCTGTTGATTTCAAATATGAGTCTGACTGGTACAGTTGTTGAAACTTGAAATGAGTGTCATTTCTTTTTGCAGAGACTCATGTTAGCACCGACTATTGCACCAGTTACAAAGGTTGTTTGCTTGACAAATGTGGTTACCCCGGATGAGCTCATGAATGACGAAGATTATGAAGATATAGTTGAAGACATGAGAATTGAAAGTGCAAAGTTTGGTTAGTAATCTGAGCTCCTCTGCTTCTAAAATCACCTTTTTCTGTTTTTCTTAGTTTTTAGTGGTGCTGAGTTCATTTTCCGGGCAGCGTTTTTAACAACTTGTTCTGCTATACGGAATATTTACATACAAGAAAACCCTGTTATAAATGTGGCTGTTATACTGTCTTCAGTGGTTAAAACACTGATTGCCTGATTCTGAGTTTTGAATTGAAATTTGCAGGTACATTGGTGACTTTGATAATCCCCCGCCCAGTTCCCGATGTAGAAAATGCACCTGGTGTAGGGAAGGTTAGTAATTAAGCATCCCTTTCATCCCATCAGAAGAGATGTGTTGCCTGCAATCAAATATTTCGGTTTCGCTACTTATGAATATTGTAACTGGTGATGTAGGTTTATTTGGAATATGCGGACGCTGAAAGTGCTGTAAAAGCTCGGCAAGGACTGAATGGAAGGAAATTTGGGGGAAATGAAGTTGTTGCAGTTTTCTACCCAGAAGATAAGTTTTGGGAGGGAGATTATAGCGGATAGTTCCGTCTTGTAGGAAGTTTTCACTTATTTAAATTTGAAGTAGGTTTTGCTGCAAAGACCTGTTGTGATTTAGTTCTTGCTTGTAACGGCTTCTAAAACAATGACTGTATGATGTTATGATTTTGATAGGATGATTCCTTGTCTGTTCTTTGTTCCTTGTATTTTATATCCTCATAGACCTTATTCTCAAATCTTTGATAAAAAGGGAAGAGAATTGGACAGGGGTTTGATCTAAAATACTGAAGTGTTAGCTTAATTATGCAAAGGAGAGTGGAGTTCACCATAGTTAGATGCATGCAATCTTGTTTATTTAGGAGAATATTTTGAACTGAAAAAATCAGATACCCCAGTTGATAAAAACACATTTTGTTAAAGTTATGTTTATATGATGACTTAAAACTCTCTTTTATAGTTTTATAGACATGCAAATAGAGAGAGAGATATAGAGCTGCCAGTAACGAGAAATCATTTTAATTTTCCAATAATAATTCAACAATCACTGTAAATGCACAAAGCCAAACAAATGTATAAGAACTCAAATTTTATTAATCTAATACGGATAAAGTCACAAAGGTAATACTACTATATTATGTACACAAATTAATGAGTACATCGACATCCGTAAAAAATCCTCGAATCATGTGTGTTTTATGTTTTATGAATATAACATACACAATGCTCTCACAAAGGAAAAGGAAAAGGACATATATAAAAAATCATGAGACTTGCATTTTTATCCAATTCTAATTTCTCTAAAATGACTTATAGAAAAATGAGAACCAATATTTTCAAAAGGCAATAGAACTTTGAACATTAAAAAACTGATCTGTCAATGGAATGGCTAGAGCCCAGATTCATGTATATGTCAACTCAAACTGTATCTTGTGGTAAACAGATTCTTCTAGTGTGCGAGTTTGTAGATAACAAGTCATGTTCGTGTTCAGGCTAATTCCTTCCTAACAGTTCAGATTTTGTGTAGACTTTATTGGGTTGGATCGTTTTTAACCTGATAACGATCCAACAAAACAATTTTCCAGCCCTATTATACATAGAGAGGGAGAAATGTTTTGTTACGTACTGATCACCATTAGCTAACATCGTTTTCGTTTAGTCTATGTTAGTTATAATTTTCTGTTACAAATATTTAGTTAATTTCCAATATTTTAAATATTTTTATTGGCATTAAATTACCTAAATATCAACATTTGATTATCCTATTATTAATTTATTTGAAGTCATAGAAAAAATAATAAATTGAGACCTCGAATTCTGGGTATTCCATGTTAGAAACTCAAAATCTCCCAAATAGAAAACTGGGTGTCTCCACAACAGAGACCCATTCTCTCAAGCTAGGCAACCCATCAATTTTTTTTATATATAAAATAGATTGTTGCAAATCCAATGAGTGACAATTCATTCTGAACAGAGGAGTGTAATGCTGTTGTGTATCTCTCCTTCAGTTCATACTAATCATTCGAAAATCATACTCTACAAGAAGCCAAACCAGCAGGACAAAAAAACAACAATCAAGAAATGCAGAGAGCTGCAGCAATGGTTTGCCATCTCATTCTTCAGCCTCTTCAGTAACAGATGGCAACACGCCCTCTTTCAAGAAGTTTGGATCAATAAATTTAGCCACAAAAGCCCACAACTTATATACATCATCAAAATTACTCAGAAATGCAAGTGAAGCAGTCACAACTTCTACTCTGATGAACCCACTTTTTCCCCCATTCGCCATCGGCTTGCAAAGTGTGGTATCATCAACACTCACAGGTCCACGCTGCTTCGACCCTTCTATGATACGTATGTGACTCAATATTCCGACACCTAGACAGATACCATGTGATTCAGCCAGCTTTTGTACAACCTCCGGGCTGATCAGACCCCTAGTTCTGTCCCTCACATTGAAAGCCACTGCAGCGCCTCTTTCATATTTAATCTTTGGCCCGTATATATGAACAAGCGGCACACTGTCTTGCCTACCCGAACTAGGCAACCTTAGTTGCAGCAGAGAGGTCACAAGCCAATTGATCAAGAAACGGAGCCGGGATGTGGTCTTGTTCAGGCCCAACATATTTATATGATCCAGATGCTTGCAGATTATCTCGGGTTCACCCCTTGCTGATTCTTGCTCGTCATACTCCCCATTGCTCAAATAATCATCATCATCATCTATACTATTAGGAGACATTTCTCCTGGCTCCGGAGCCTGACTGATATGAGCTCTGTTGTTGTCTTCTGTGCTAAATGATACCCTTCTCCCTTTATTTCCAGCTGCCTCACTCTCCTCTATCCCGAAAAACCTGCCTCCAGCAATTCTACTCTTTTCTCGCCTTTCCAGCAATCTGAATTCTCCCTCTGTCTCTCGTCGTATCGCACTTTCTTTCTCGAGGCATATCTCAGAAGCACAGCCATTCTGAATAGTCAGACGATTGGAGCCCCTAGATGAATTGTTGATATCGACTTCATCTTCAATCTCTTGGAATTGCTGTTTATTCGGAGTCCTATATTCTCGTGAAGCTGGATATACTTCCGAGAACGGCTCTTCTTCAGGTATCTCCTTGAAATGGTCTAGTTCTTGAGAAACTGATCGAACAGCAGCGTCAAATGACAGCACCTCATGATGCCCCGGGTTCAACTCATTGTCGTACATTCCGCTGCTTGGTAACTTTGAGGCATTCGGAGAAGTGAGTTTATGGTTCTTCCGGCTAAACCACGCCGGCGGTAGGGGAGAGGATGCCATATGTTTGTTTGAAGGAGCTACAGCATCTGATCCTAATGGACTCTGACCCAAATCAATCCAAAGTGAGTTATCAGATGATTCATCTTCACTGAAGACTGGACTTTTCATCATCTCCCCGACAGAAATACTTTCAGTTTCTTCAAATATGGTGCTTGCCCCATCTCGGTCAGAGATATTATCATGCTCCATCTCTGTCTCGAATACGTCCCTCACCTGAGCAGAAGTGTAAGCACCAGAAAAGGCCGGCAGCTGAGATTCGGGACGATTTTCAGAATTCACTTCACCAGTCCCACTCACTTCTTCATCCTCATCAAACCCAAATCCAGGGATATTATCCATAGAATCACTCAAGTAGAGAGGAAAGACGGGGCTTATTTTGACTATACCCGACCCAGCATGACCCGATTGATTTTGAAGACTGCTCATCACAGATTTCTTGATCAGAAGGCATCCAAAACCAGTTGGATCATAGCCGAACACTCTGTAGAATGACGTGATGATGAAGTCTGGCCGGAACAAAGACAATCCAAGAGAATCCATGTCTTTCGGGCCCAATGCTCCAGCATCGAGCAAGACATGCCAGTTGTTCTGTTGGGCAAGAGCCATCCACTGATATGAGTACTTGGAACCAGTGACTCTCGACTGAACAGGGAACACGAAGAGACCGGTTGCTAAATCTTTCTTCCTCTTCTTTTTGTTCGAAATCTGCTTCCTCAAGTCAGTCGAACAGAGCTTGAGAGTAGGCCATCTAAACCACGCGCTTTGAACCTTGGCGCCTTTCTCTCTAGCACTCTGAGCCATCCAGTTCACAGATTGACTCTCGTGATCAAACATGGTCAACAACCTCTTGTTAGTGTGAAACGGATATGACTCAGCAAGCAACTTGAAGGCTGAGCCACGGCTCACAGTGAAAACAAGGCCGTATTCATTCTCAGGTATGTTCAAGTAATCCATAATTCTAGTCTTGATATCATACTCTACCGTCCCAATCTCAGCTCCCCCATACAAAGCATGATTACTTAAATTAGCTGTGATCTCTGACAAACTAAACGTTGATGATTCCCAATAATGCACACTTTGCAGCAATGAAAACAATCCAAATCCACAGTAATCAAGGCATACCTTTGAACCAACCCCCAAGAGATGCGAGTACTCATCCTGCCTTAGCTGCTCAATCCCCTCTGTCGACTTGTATTTTGGATACATCGTCAGGAACTTGGAGAAGACCTCAGTGAGCTGAGGAATTGAGTCCTCAGACTCGAATGTGCGCTCGGCTGCAAGAGCAGTGGCTCTGAGGAACTCCTTCTGGGCGTTTAGCCGTGCCAGTGACCGCGAACGGCCTAACCCCTCATCTTGATTGGCCAATGACTCCGCATCAATGTCTTGGGACTTAATAAGGGAGCCATCTTCAGAAGCTTCTTCAAGAGCCTCCCTCAATTTGTGTTCTTGCAATTTCCTCAGAATTGAAGGATTAGCCTGAATTTCCTCATTTGAATGCTCAGAACCATCTCTTCTTCTGCTCTTTCTATCCAATAGCAGTGCAGCACAATGAGAGAGTGGTTTCCATAGAGAGAGATGCATTAAATCTTGCTTTCTTCCCCGTTGTTTGCTCTTAGAATTCAAGAAATTCAAACTGAAAATAATTCAATAGAGCCAGGGAAATCAAAATGAAGCTTTCTTTTTCCCCCTTTATTGGTGAAGCCTTCTACCCGCTGAACCCAGATAAAGGAGACTCAATTCAAAACCTAAGTTCAAAAGGCAAAAGGAATCAAAACAAGAATAAACCTTTGCTTTCAAAAAAAAACCAAAAAAATCCCCAACTTAAGGAGGGAAAGGGCAAGAGCATTTGCTTTAGGCAAACATTCAAACAGCACGGATAGATATTTTTGAGTTTAATCAAAAGAAATGGACAAAAGTAAATATCGGGGCAGATTAATGAAACCCTAAACTCAGTATTTCTTCGAGAATTAACTCAGAAAAGATGAAAATGAAATCGCAAAATGAGGCGTTTAAGATTAAAGTTTCGAACATCCAATTTTACAAAAACCTCATAAATGGAGTAATCAAAATAGACAATAAATTACCCTAGATATGCGCAGATACAAAGTTGGGAATTTTGAAGCTTTTCGCAAATCGAATGAAGAAGCCCCCTACCTCTTGTTCTTGACACCTGAGGTAGCTACTATGAGCTATAAAATCTTCAAAACATTTGTCTAAACAATCACCACTCTCTCTCTCTCTTCGTTTCTGCAAGCAAATTTAAAGCTGACCATCCACATCGAACGCACATTTACTACAGTTGTGAATCGCAAAAAACATACTCCTCCTCCTACTACTTCAATTGATTACATTTACCCCACTACACACACACTCTCTCTCTTAACATTGACCTTTTTGGGGGCTCTATCTAAGCTAGTGGAATTCTTTATTGTAAAACACACTTAACCCAAACATGAATTGACGGGAAATGACAAATTGACTTTCTTAATTTAAAGTTATCATTCTGTTATTAATAAATCTTTTATTACAGCGATTTCGTTTAATAGAAAATACAATAAAATATATTGATGGTGGGACCTGCTCGCTTTTCTCAAAGTCAAATAATTTGCATCTCTGTAGAAAGTTGGTTCGCCCAAAAGTCCAACTGCTACCCACTCAAGAAAGATCAATCTGCAGGGGATTTTTTGTTTTTAAAATCATATTTTGTCATTTATATATGGATTAGTAGATAGTGTCATTTTATTATTATTTGGATTTGGATTCAAATGGTTAAGTATTCAGGTGATAATTTTACTGATTAATAGATAGCGTTATTGACATAATTTGGATGCTAACGGTTCAATATTTAGGTAACAAAATTGCCTGCTAGAATCATTAATTTCGACTTAACTCAAATTCTTCATATAGATTAATAGTGTCATTTATATAATTTGGATGCATCCGTCAAATATTTAGGTGACAAAGTTACCTGCTAAAATCATTAATTTCGAGTTAATTCAGATTCTTCCTATATCTTGTAAATTTAATTGACAACCCTAAAAGTTTAACATTTAATGATTATTTACTATGAAGATTTTCAGTTAAATTGAAGTGAAAGGTGGATTTTACGAGTATTGATATTGATGGTGTTAATAGAAAAGACTTGTTAATATGTTCAAATCAGATGTGTTGATTAGGATGCAAAGTTCGGGTGCAACTGGTGAAGTATAATCTAAGTGTCGGCCCAAATAGAGTCATTAAATGGACTAGGTCAGCCTAGACACTCCTCAGGCCGGGCATCTTGGGTCCCGACTTAGTTCAAGCCCACAACTAAAGCCGATTGGTTTGAGTCTATTGAAAGATATGAGTATTATTCATTCAACTTGTTCTGAGAATTACAATAGGTACGCCTCCTTTAAATAGGCCAAGTGTTACATAAAATTGGCAAGATTTGTCATAATACTCATTCCCTAATTAATTTTTTTTCCTTGCTTACCTATTTTCCTTACTTACATATTTTTCTTTCTAACACTCCCCCTCAAGTTAAGTAATGGGATTACCGATACTTAACTTGCCCAATACCTCATGGAAGCTTCTTGCATCGACAGCTTTCGTGAGTATATCCGCCAACTGATCTTCAGATCTCACAAAAGGAAGTTCTACCGTCTTGGCCTCTATATTGTCCTTGATGAAATGTCGATCCACCTCGACATGTTTTGTCCGATCATGCTGAACTGGATTTTCAGATATACTGATTGCCGTCTTATTATCACAGAACAACTTACATGACTTCTGTGAGTTTAAGTTCAACTCAGTCATCAATTTCCTCAGCCACAGAATCTCAGTCAACCCACTCTTAATCCCTTGAAATTCAGCTTCTGCACTTGACAAGGCTACCACTTTCTGTTTTTTGCTTCTCCACGTGACAAGATTTCCTCCCACAAAGGTAAAATATCCAGCAGTTGATTTTCTGTCATTTGGGTTCCCTGCCCAATCAGCATCCGTGAATCCATGAATCTCTAAATGTCTATGATTCTCGAATAGAATCCCATGGTTCGCTGTCCCTTTCAGATATCGAACAATCCTCAGTGTTGCTTCCCAGTGAGCTACTTGAGGTGCATGCATAAACTAACTAACTACTCCAACTGCATAAGCTATGTCGGGTCTAGTGTGGGATAGGTATATCAATTTCCCATCTAAACGTTGATATCTCGTGCGTTGAGTGGCTTCAGCTCCTTCAACTATCCGCAGACTATGATTCTGAACCATAGGAGTATCTGCTGGCTTACAGTCCAGTAGTCCTGTCTCGGTTAACAAGTCAAGTACATATTTCCTCTGACTGATAAAGATCCCCTTCTTTGACCTTAGCACTTCTATACCCAGAAAGTACTTTAGTAATCCCAAGTCCTTCATTTCAAACTCTGCAAACAAATTCTTCCTTAGCTTGCTTATTTCCTCCTCATCATCTCCCGTGAGAATCATGTCATCTACATAGATGATGAGGCATGTAATCTTTCCTTCTCTTTTCTTCAAGAATAATGTATGATCAGAGTTGCTTTGTTCATACCCATACTTCTTCATTGCCTCAGAGAATCTCCCAAACCAAGCTCTAGGTGACTGCTTTAGCCCATATAATGTTCGTTTTAGTTTGCAAATCTTTCCTCCTTTGAAATCTCCAACAAATCCAGGTGGTGGCTCCATGTAAATGGGCTTCTTCAGTTCCCCATGTAAGAATGCGTTTGTCACGTCGAACTGATGTAGTGGCCATTCCCTGACTGCCGCTATTGAGAAGAGCACTCGAATAGTACTCATTTTTGCTACCTGTGAGAATGTTTCAGCATAATCAACTCCATAAGTCTGAGTGTATTCTTTGGCCACAAGTCTCGTCTTATACCTTTCAATCGACCCATCTGGCCTCCGTTTGATAGTGAAGACCCATCTGCATCCCACAGTTCGAACTCCATCAGGTTTAAGACATACTTCCCATGTATTGTTCTTCATCAGAGCCCGCATTTCTACTAGCATTGCTTCTCGCCAGTGAGTAATTTTCATAGCCTCCTCGGCCGTATATGGGATTTCTTCTTCTTCGTAAAGTGCTGCTTCAAACGCCCTAGCCATCTCTGTTAGATTTGCTTTAGCCAGATTCGCCATAGAATATCGGCTTCTACTAATCCTCTCAGGACTGTATCTCTTAGCCGGGACCCCACGAGTAGTTCTGTTGGGGAGTATATAGCGGCCGGTATCACCATCAATTGCTGCATTCTCGTCTACACCAAAAGTGTCAGGAGTAATAACTGTATTATCTGAGCTAGTTTCAGGAATTACCTCGGATATCACTGGAGGAGGACTTGATTCAGGCGTAGGCGGTTGAGGAGGCTCTACAGCAGATGTGACTGACTCGGCAGTGACACTAGCTTGTTCTGTTGGTTCCACGTTCGAGATACTTGGATGTGGCATCGGAAAACTGAGGGGTCTAATTTTATCACACTCCCCCTGAACAGCACTACCCCCTGACCCCGAGGTTGGGTGTGATAGAAGTAT
Source organism: Salvia splendens (assembly GCF_004379255.2). Lineage (NCBI taxonomy): Eukaryota > Viridiplantae > Streptophyta > Magnoliopsida > Lamiales > Lamiaceae > Salvia > Salvia splendens. The sequence goes on from NC_056038.1 coordinate 10,928,259, forward strand.
TCACTTTCTAGAAAATTACAATTCATGGTTGTTATAACCTTCCTAGACCCCGGGTGATAGCATCGATAGCCCTTCTGATTTACCACATACCCCAAAAAAACACATTTTATTGCACATGCAGAAAATTTTCCTCTTTCGTGTTTCGGTACATGCACATAAACGGAACAACCAAAGATTTTGAGCGGAAGTATGAGAGGTGTGGGAATATCAGTAAGGGATGCGAGAGTCTGCAAAGGAGTTTTCATACCCAAAATTTTTGTAGGCAAACGATTAATCAGGTAGACAGCAGTGGCAACAACTTCGGGCTATAAAAATTTAGGAACATTTGAGTCAAAAAACAGGGCTCTCGTGACCTCTAGGATTATCCTATTCTTTCGTTCAGCTACACCATTTTGTTCAGGAGTGTAAGGACAAGTAGTTTGATGAACTAACCCCTTTTCTTTAAAAAAATCAGTCATGTCTTTGTTAACAAACTCCCTACCATTATCGGATCTAAGAATTTTGATCGTGGTTTGGAATTGTGTCTGGATCATTGTAAAGAAATGGGTAAATTTTTCAAAAACGTCAGATTTATGCTTCAAAAAATATACCCAAGTCAATCTAGTGCAGTCATCCACAAAAATGAGAAAATATTTAAAACCATGATCACCAACAATAGGAGCTGGACCCCAAACATCGGCATGCACTAGAGAAAAAATAGTCTTAACACGAGTATCACTTGATCTAAAAGATTGTCTGTGGTTTTTTGCCAAAACACAAGATTCGCAAGTAATATCCTTAAAATGGGAAAACTTTAGAAAAAGCAATTTTAAATAACCCGATGATGGATGCCCCAATCTGCGGTGCCACAACCAAGCTTCCCGATTTGCAGATCCGTGAGCAAGCATCGCGGTGCCACCTTGTTGAGTAATCTCATCCACATAATAAAGACCTTGACGCTCAGTGCCACGCCCAATTATCCTCCTCGTCCTGATATCATGTAATACACAGAAATTTGGATGCATTAGTAACGTACAGTTTAATTCTTTCGTCACGTGGCTGATAGACATAAGTTTATGAGATAATTTGGGCACATAGAGGCAATTTGTAAGCTTCAGGGTTGGGGATATTTCAATGGTTCCACTCCCACCCACAGCGGTCAACTCTCCATCGGCAGTTTGAATTTGGCTTTTAGTTGCCCCATTAAATTCACAAAAATCTTTCAGATCGTAGGTCATAGTATCAGTTGCCCCACAATCAAAATCCACTCACTCTCCTTAGGGTCAATTTTACTTTGGGCAATGCATGCAATAGGTATATTTTCCAAGGGTGCAAAACGATTTGGGCTTAAGACGGAACTTTCAGACAGTTTTGGGGTCAAACGTGGAATATAGTTTTTCTGGGGTCCTAACTGTAATTTTCCCGGGTCATATTGCATATATTCTGAACTGTAAGGACCAGAAATTAAATTACTCATGCTTTGGGGTTTATTCTGAAAATCAAATTGGGGATCGGGGTTTCTCAACCCCAATCCGTTACCTCCATATGACCCGTCTCCTTTCTTCTCCGCGAAGGCTGCCTCGCCGGGCCTGCCGCCTCCACCCGGTTGAGGACCGGTATCTCCTGCTCTCCCACGGGTGTTAGTCATCTCCCTATTCCCTGCTCCTTGCAGAAATAATCCGCCTCCATCTTCGACTCCGATGGCTAATCGAGCTTTAGCCTTTGGATTTTCATCCCACCATTCCGGAAATCCAACGAGGAGGAAACATGTATCTCGAGTATGTCTTTGTTTTCCGCAATGAGAGAACCAAAATTTTGATTTGTCGGGTTTGAAACCGCCTTGGCGATTGGGCTGTTGCGCGGCGGTTCGTGGTGGTGGCTGTTTTGGTCGCGGTGGTGGCTGGTTTCTGACGGCGAACCCGTGTCCGATTTGGCCCGATGATGATCCATCGTTGATTGCATCGGTCTGGAGATCGATGTCTGCTGCCGGCATGATTTTCAACCGCGTAGCTTCTCGTTTTACCAGACCGTATGCGGTCTCGGCTGAGGGCAACTGGGTTTCCTTGAGAATATCCCTTCGGATCCCTTCATATCTTGCATTCAAGCCTGTTAGAAATTTGAACAATCGTCTTGTTGCTACATACGTTCGAAGTTGGCTAATCCCCTTGTCGCAGCAATCCACAGGTTGATGTTGGCATCGGTCAATTTCGACCTAGATTCCGTGGAGATGTCGCCAATATGTTTCTAGCCCATGTTCCCCTTGCACGATTCTGCCTGCCTTTTCCTCTAGATCGTACAACAGATATGGATCTGCAGTACTTTCGAATGTAGTTTGTAGGCTCTCCCACAGAGCTTGCACGGTTTGGTGATGTGCAAAGTCGACAACAATTTCTGTTTCGACGTTGTCAATTATCCATGAGAACACTGTCATATCGGCTTCCTCCCATTCTGTGTACCCCTTCATTCCAGGTTCCGGCGGCTGCGGTGTACCGGTGATATACCTGTTTGCTCGTCTTCCCACGATGGCTACTCTCATCAGCCGTTTCCATAGGGGATAATTCATCCCGTTGAGTTTAACGGCTAGAGTAACATTCTTACTCATCTTTAATCGTGTCTCCTCCATATTTGGTTTCTCTTCATCGTCTGAAATGTTGCAGGTTGAAAATAACCGCCTTCTTGGTCGGGAAAGGTATTAGGCTATGATGATTTTGTTATGAGCCTTTGCTCTGGTACCATGTTGAAAGATATGAGTATTATTCATTCAACTTGTTCTGAGAATTACAATAGGTAAGCCTCCTTTAAATAGGCCAAGGGTTACATAAAATTGGCAAGATTTGCCATAATACTCATTCCCTAATTAATTTTTTTTCCTTGCTTACCTATTTTCCTTACTTACATATTTTCCTTTCTAACAGAGTCTATACATAAAATTACTTCATCCCGTCCAATTCAAGATGACAACATTTCTTTCTGGGGTTGTCTGAAGTGACCTCTTTCTATATTAGCAAGATGAAGTATGTTTTTTAATGTGCTTTTTTTTCCTTCAATTTCTCATGTATTTTAAATTTTTTTAATCTATAAACTAGAAAAAGTTATATTTGAAGGGTTCAAATTTAACTAATTATAAGGAGAAACTTTTTAAAATGTAAATTAATACAAAAATCTAGGATAAACATACTTTGTGGAGTATTAGAAAATTATATTAGAAATAATTAAAATATAGGATTATTTGTAGTTTGTAAAAACTTAGAATTGGTCAAAGCTCGTGACTTTAGTAATAATTATCCTAAAATTTAAATACATTGACATCTTATATGGATATTATAACATCAGAAACAAAGTTTGTGATATATGCAAAACTCAATCTTATTGCATAACAAACAACTAAAAATACGGAGATCATTTTTAGGTATTATGTATGTCATTATTAGTTTATTTTAAGGTCCTTATAGAAGGATAATCTAAAATAATGTAAATGTGACCTGGAATTCGAATTTTTTTAAATAACATAAAAAACTTACTAATTGACATCTGTATAAGATATAGTATTTTTTAAACCATTATATTGACAAATCTCGTGGTCAAGATTTGACCTGCGTTTTGTATTAAAATTAATCTTGTTTTAATCAAAGTCCCTCAAAAACGATTTACACTACTTTGAGAATCTTATTGAAGTATTTATGCTACACACTTTCTAAATATTAGATGAGTATAATTATCCTAGTACACCTTCAATTTTGCATAAATATGACAAATAATACGTATATAAGTTTTTTTTAAGGAAATAATACGTATATAAGTTAAAACTTTTGAAAGTATGAATATTGCCAACTGCCAAGTCGGTCTTCTTTCACTTTTGAAATATGAATAGTGCCAAATCGGTGTTTAAACATTTATGATGTGCTGATTGCTAATTATTTTGGTCAGTCTGACTGATCAATTATTGCAATTTACTGATTTTGCTTTTGCATTTGCATGTGCTCTATCTAATGAATGGTTCAGCATAACATACTTTTTTTAATGCACGCCCATTTTACCTTTCCAGTAAATGTGATATCCACAATAATATGATTCCTTATAAATGAAATTGTATGCAATCTGTTTCAAGTCACCAGGGGTTTCATAGCATCCACATATCCATGCTCTTCCGCAAGAGTATGGATATGAGCTCGGATCCACATTTTATTCATTTTTTACTCTCTACTCTTCCGCAAGAGCACAACATCCATATCCATGTTATTCCGCAAGAGCATGCTCAAGGTCCCATCATTCTATTATTCAATTTAAATACTTCAATTACTAAAAACATTTCCACAATATTAAAATGCATTAAAAACATCTGAAATACTATTACAAATTACTAAAAAGTTAAAAAATACATAATTAAAATCCTAAAAATTAAAAATTACATAATTCAAAATAAAAAAATTCGAAGTATAAATGAGAGATAATTTGATGCAAAGAATGGATGATGAATGTGGGTATTTATAGATGATTTTGGGATAAAAGTTTTTTTAAAAAAATAAAAAATTGAAAAAATGGTAAAAAAAACGGCTATATTTTTGGGAATCCGATTTTTTTTCTTTTTTCCGGATCATTTTTGATTTTTTATAATTTTTTTAAAAAAATTAACGGAATAAAAACGAGCCAATCAGGAGGCGCTACGTAGGCGTGCTCTTCGGCACGGCGGTGCTCTAGCTATCGAGCAGGGTCTGCCGTCGGCAAGAGCACAGCAGCTCACAGCGGTGAGCATGGACGTGCTCTTGCCGTCGGCAAGAGCACCGATGCAAATGCTCTCAAATCCTACTTTTTTATATCTCTTGATATTTGACTATTTTTATGAACTCTCTATAGTGAAACATATTAGGATAATTGATATTTTTTCAGAGTAATTGTAGTTTATTTTAGAACGAAAACGAACTTCAGTTATATACATCAATAACATCTAAAAAATGTTTTCTGGTGAGAAATATTTAACTAATGTCTAAACGATCTTCATGCTTATGGATATTTTAACTTTGGATCCAAGCCACTACTAATACAATGTGATATTTTTCAATAGGTAGTAGGGGACAGTGAAGGATATAAGTAACGAGAGAAATAATTAGAGAATAAGCTATGGAAACCAGAATTACATATAAAATTATTGTTATAAAAAATAACTTCGACATTAAAAGAGCCAACAATATTGAAAAAGTGCTAGTCGCTCTGTTATAAATAGGGATGTCAATCGGGCCGGCCCATCGGGTTTCGGGCCGGCCCTACTCGGGTTGCGGGTCAATCGGGTGCGGGCTAATCGGGCTGTGAATTCTTTCGGGTTGTAAAAGTTTAACCCTAACCCTAAAAGCTCGGGTTTCGGGTTAGCCCAGCGGGTTAATCGGGTTACTACCGATAAGATTAACATGCAATCAATCCAATAAATAACGATGAAAATTAGTTATATTCATAAAATGTAAAATATTTAATTATGATACATTTGAGATATATGGTCAAACGCAATCATAAACATGATCAAATACTAATATTTGAGATATTTCAAGAAATGTTAATGCATGTTGTAGTAATTTAAATATTTTTTTAAGTGAATTTGAAGTTTTTAATTTATTTATCAATTATTATATTAATAAAAATTCAATATATAATTTGTATATTTAATATAAAATTGAAAGTTATTTTTTTAGTTATCTATATTATAAAATTAATCAATAAAATGTCGAATTATGAGTAAAAAATAGAATAATAGAAATTTTATCGGGTTTTCGGGCCAACCCATCGGGTTTTCGGGTCTAGCCCTAACGGGTCGCGGGTTAATCGGGTGCAGGCTAATCGGGTTTTAATTTTATCGGGCTAGAAATTTCCAGTCCTAACCCTATAAATTTGGCGGGCTATTCGGGTCAACCCACGGGTTGCGGGCTACATTGACATCCCTAGTTATAAATGCTAAATTATCACACATCCTTAGCAGCTAAGCAACATAATACAAAATAAATCATAAATATCTTTAAATTTTATATCTGTCAATTTAATGATTCAAATACTTCAAATATTTTTTTGCTGATTTTTTAAGCATCTTTAATTCAAGAAATAAAATCCATAATGAAATTTAATTTAGATGATAAAAAATGAATGAAAGTATAATTTTCTTACAATTAAGAGCAAAGTTTAATAATTAAATTTATTGATATTACTATATGATATTGTTAGGATATATACTGAAAAACATGTTTCTTGTAAAATTTAATTTCCAAGCATTTATGTGAAGAAATTTATTTACCGTATGATTATTTATATATATTATTTGTTGATTATATTCATAGAAAATAATAAATAATATAATTATCAGTCTTATTCTCAATTTATGATTACAGAAGATCTTTCTATCCGGACCATGTAGAATTAAGTTATCGTTATTCTCAATCTTAACAGATGTGGACAACCTATCACGAAGGTTGATAGTGTTGATCTGAAGTCACTTCATATCTTGGATGACTGATAACACTAGAGTGTGGTGTATCATTGAACGAGTCGCGTTAAGATAAGTACTTCTTGTTGGCTAAACTAAGTACGAGGTCTAAGCGGTAATTGATTTCTTAACCTATATAAGTAACATTGAGCATACAGTCCTAGTAATAAGCTACTTTGACTCGCTATAAGTGCCGATTTTTCGCAATACAATGTTATTTTGGGAAGCGGTGATCAAAATACGAGAAGAAATAGTAATGTTACTTTATAAAATTGTGTTTTAGCTATGCCTAGGTTGATATTGTCCCCAACAGATTTTTTGATCAATTTTATATTCTACAAAAACCTAGCTAGTAGGAATTTATTCCAGTACAATAAATTAGGCCATGCTGAAACTCTTAGCACTCTTTTGAAATAAAAGTAATTAGATTGAGCTAATTAAAAGCAAGCAAGTTCGATTAATTAATGGACATGGAATATCTTAAAGTTCGATTAATTAATGGACATGGAATATCTTAAACACGAAAAGTGAATTAAATTAAAAGGAGCATGAATTATGTAATATGAATTTAAATAATAAATTAATATTAATCACGACAGTAATACTAATTAATATTTCTTATAAACTTTAATTAAATTGAGCTAATTTAATTAAGCAAAGTCTACTAAAATAAGACCTATCCAAATCACTTTAAATTTCTGGCAAAGCCCAACAAGTACTCTATAAATATGGGAGGTGAATCGGATAACAAGGCACCCCTTACAATGCTTGAGAGTTCGAGTCGAGCCATGGGCTGGTGATGTTGAACGTCATGGTGCAAGGGGCCACCACGCACTGCGCCGGGTGTAACACGCAAAATCCATAGAAATTTGCAGCAGCAACAACAATAATAATAATTATTATTATTATTTCGATATTGTTTTCTGTGGCGTAGACTATTGATTTTTAATTGCATGCGCTGGCAATATATGTATATGTATATATTTGGTCAACTTAATTGTGATAATCACGTTGTTTAGGAGATCAGGTTGCTGTCCCTTTTCATGTTTTTGATATAGACCAATACAATACACACCTCGTCCTTTTCTACTATCCATTCGGTTTGATTTTCATTGGTAGAAATGAAAATAAATCTAGATGAATTTGGTACCAAGATACACAGATTTACTTCCTGCCATTCACTTTTGCAAGAGGAAAAAAAAAATCTTTACATTATTAGTAAAGTTAGTATTTTCTTCAAGAGAATTATATATTTGTAAATGCGTAGAGTCAGGGACGGATCTATATGGCATTCACAAGGGGCAATTGCCCCACCTAAAAAAATTCATATATGCTATTTTTAATAATTAATTTTAAATTTTTTTAAATTTCCTTATTTTTGCCCCTTCTTAATGTATTAAAATATCTCTATGTATATTTTTGCCCCACCTATGTAGACTTCCTGGCTCCGTCCCTGCGTAGAGTAATTTTGAATCTTTACTATACCAACTCATGCAGGAGTAATTTGAAATTATTGTGTTTTCTTTAATGTGAGTGCTTTTGCTTTATGATCTTTGGTCACTTTTTTAAAGGTGGTGGTGCTAATTCAAAACCAGCACTTTTACAAGGTGCCACTATTTTGATTAATCTATCCAAGAATGTGGACTACATATTGAAGTATATTCCATTATGCTTACTATATTTTACTTTCTGAGATTAATAAATTTGATCACAACTTCTCGTTTTAGAAACCACTTGAATCAGTTCAAGGCCGCACTATTACTCATTTCATCAGAATCATTTAACACTTAATTTTGATGGGTATATCCATTTGTACAAATGTTTTGGTCTACTTTGGATAATCAGGTTTAATAGAGGTAAAGCCCAATAGGCCCAGTTGATCTTCTGCAGCTGTATTGTCTCTCACTTCATCCCCAACCTCCTCTATACTTTTTCACCGGAATCGTCCTCAATTGTAGGAAATCTTCAAAAGCAACAAACCTATAATTTTTACAGACAAATTTTAAGTTTATGGCAAATATGTTATTCGTTCAATGTTCTTGATATTAACTACTAAATTGTCTATTTGTCTTGGTTTAATTTAGGGTGGACTTAATAATTAGACCCTAGAAAATGAGATTTGTTCATTTTAGGTCTTTGAAATATGAAAAATTACGTTTCAAAAAGGACAATAAAAAATTACATACGAAGTGTTTCTGATGATCATTTTGCCCTTTAGGCCATGAAGGATGTATGAGTTTTTTAATCTCTAATTATTACTCCTAGTACTTTATAATGAAATCATCATTCCTGTAATAAATACATGTCTTATTTTTTATGATTGCATTGGTTTTTTTTTCAATAAACATACATACACTATATCTAAGCAAGACTTTTATCTCTCTCTCTTACACTTTTGCTAGTGTAAAAACTTTTTAAAATGGATGCGTGTGACATATATAATATAGTAAAGAAGTTTATGATAAAATATCGACCTATTGTCTTATCACTCACATCTATCATCTTCGATTAATAATTAATTTAATCATAAACATAATTACGTATTGTGACATTGGCAAAAGGATTTCGTGCTTTGATAATTGCTTAGTAGAGGTTTTATATATAGATATATAAGATATGGTAAATAGTCATATAAACCCACACATCAAGATTCCACCTAAAATTCGGCTCATGGGATAAACTTAGAAAAAATGAAACTTCGTAATTTAATTAGCGAATTTCAAACTTTGTGGGATAGACCATATTTTGACCAAACTTGGTGATTTAAATGGCTATTTTCCCAACAAAATAATTACAGAATTATACAATAAAATAGATGTGCGGAGGGGAAGAGAGAGAAAAGACGAGTTTGCCCTCAATTGCAAAACAGAACGAAATAAAGCATGAGAGGGAGATAACAACAACAAGATTTTTTATATTGGCTCAGATATAGTATATCTATACAAGGGTCATGTTAAAATGCTTATAGTATTTCAATCTAAAACTAAGACCCATCCTACACCATTAGATGTTAAAATGAGTAGATGAGATAAATCTCACAAGCTTCAATAAATAGTACTCCCTTCGTTCCGCGATAGTGGAGACGTTTCTTTTCGGCACACAATTTAAGAAAAATTGTGTTAAGTGAGTTAAATAAAGGAAGAATAAAGTAGGAAATGAAAAAGGTAGAGAGATGAAGAAAGAATAAAATAAGAGAGAGTAAAGTAAGTGACAAAAATCTATTGATTTTTACTAAAAATGTAAACGATTCCACTACTATGGGACGAACCAAAACGGCAAAATGAATCTACTACTATGAAATGGAGGAAGTAGATAAAATATCAATAAAAGGGTAATATCGTCGATCTGTCATAATATGACAATTTTTGTGATTTTTCTGATATCATAGTGTATTAAATACGAGAAGATGTTTTGTGTGAATTTATATCATATATAATTTTTCGCTGGTAATCCGCCAATAATAGTAATCCGTCGTTAAACAGTGATAACGATGGAAAATTCCTCGGTAAATTTACTGTATTTTGTACAGTATTTTTTTGTTAGTTTTATACATTTTCCATTGGTAAATTTACTGTTTTTTTAGTATTTTCGTGTTAGTTTTATACATTTTCCATTGGTAAATTTACTGTTTTTTTTAGTATTTGCGTGTTGGTTTTATACTCATAATTTCGTGTTGCGAATAAGGATATTGCTTAAGAAGATGTTAAGTACTGCAGAAGTCAAACTACTTTAGTTTAAATGGAAGATACACCAAATATGGAGTACTATTTTTTGTATTCCAATGCATCAATTATAGCAATTTTTGCTTTGGAAAATTGCAACATGTTGGTGTAACTTTCTCTTCACTATCCATATTTATCATCGTCATATTTTTATATTTACTAATATTTACTAATTAATTAAGTGATTGATTGAGTTAAAAATTTATGTTGCTTCAATCATTAGCTACTAAAAGGTCAACATAACACGAGAGGAGAAATATTTGATCGGCTGATCCAATGATTTCGAGCTTAACGGTGAAGTTACTTTTATCTAAGATTGAAATTCTGTCACAATCTTTTCCTACTTTATATTGTGCTGATTTTGACAATATTATAAGTAAATATAATACAATGAGATAAGAAGAGATTGAATTATGATAAAAAAATTATTTAATTAGTTAGAATAATAATATATGTATATTCAAACAAAGTACTTATAAATTTACTTAATTAACTTTAATATTTATAATTACTATTTAAAGAGCTTGAATATTTGTGAAAAAGTAAAACAATAAATTTATACAACCATTAATTTGACGCTAAGATGATCCAATTTCGTTGAAGGGGGTGACTATGCTTCATTATCTTATAAGAATATCCATTCGAGAATATATTGTGAGTTTTAATTTCATGATCCGAACATAAATACATATAATTTAGAGTTTCAAGTTCCCAAATTGAGCGAAAAGAGATTATTCATCATGATATTCGTTAATTAACAATCTATCAAAAATAAAGGGCAACTTAATTTGGCTTGTCATATATCATATCCAAAATCCACTGAACATCCTATCCCATAAATATTCCTACATACGTTCTTGCAAATTTATTCAAGTAATTATTTCATCATCCATGCATTCCCTGAGTCTGACTTTTTCCATTTGATTGTCAGTATCGATGATGTCACAACACTCACTCATAGACGTCACCACGGTTCCGGAACCGCCGGTTCCGGTTCAATAAATTGATGAACCTGAACCGGCCCGGCCAAGGTGTGGCGGTTCCGGTTCGTGAACCGTGGAACCGCCGGTTCAAGTGAACCGTGGAACCGCCGGTGATTGGCCGGTTCCGGGCCGGTTCGGCCGGTTCGGCGGTTCGTTTTGATTTTTTTTTTTTTTTTGCATTTTGTAAATTGTAATTCAAGTTTAAAATGTAAAAAAACTTGCGTAAATAACATTAGAATGAAGCGATGTACAAATGTAATTTTATTGATACAAATTACAACTTCAAAATTACAAATTACAACTTTAAAATTATAAATTACAAGTTAAAATTTACAAATTACAACATAAAAATTAGAAATTACAACTTCAAAATTATAAATTACAAAAGACTTAAAGTCTTCATTACAATTTACAAAATTACATATTCGAAATAAAGGGGAGAAAAAAGAAATAAAGGAAAAGGACTTGAGCTCAACTTAAATTTAAACTTAAATTTAAAATTTAAGTTGAAATATAAGTTGAGATGCCTACGTATCCTCAATGCTCAATTGCATTTTGGAATCAAAGTCCACGTAGTTCTCTTACCTTGCTTACCTATTTGGCTTGATCGGAAGTATTGGCGCCTACTCTTCTTCGTTGGGGAAGTAGTCTTGGTCGGGTTGTACTACTAGTTTGTCCCAATCCGGTTCTTGGTCTCTAATTTCGGCGGAGCACCAATCATCAAGTAACATGGTGGCTTCCATGTTTTGTCCGGTGAGCCTACTTCTTCGGTCGTCCAAGACGTTGCCTCCAACACTAAAGGCGGACTCGACGGCGACAGTGGAAGCCGGAACCGAAAAGATTTCCTTGGCCATTGATGCAAGGATGGGAAAATCTTTCTCGTGTGAAGACCACCAATCTAGGACGTCGATTTGTTGGGGAACGGGACCTCCTTCTTCCTCATTGAATGAAAAGTGTGAGTCTAAATATAAATCTAACTCACTTACCGAATGTGCCGTCCTTTCTCCGCTGCTGAAGGCGTATAGGTCCGCCAATTGGATATAAGAAAAGGCGGTAGTCCGCACATAATCTTTTTCCGAGCAAGTATACCAAATGGTGCTCTCAAATTAAAGACTTATCATATAACATATTAAAACTTACTAACATATTAAAACTTATATCATATAACATAATAAAACATATTAAAAAACTACTAACATATTAAAACTTATTATAACATATTAACATAGTAAAACATTTAATTTAGAAGTTTAGAACTTACTTGTAATCGAAGAGCGGCTCGCCTTCCCACCTCCTCCGCAACTTGTGCTCTAGAAGGGGCACGACGACGACGAGAGTCACTTTGATCTTGGGCAATTCCCTTGCCCCGATCACCACCACGACGAGATGAAGACATGATATTATGGAAATTGGAAGTAGAGAATATAGAGTAGTGTTTATGTGATATTAACGTAAACAAGAACAACGTGAGTAAATTATGAGCGCAAATAACGTAAACAACTTGAGAGAAAGAGGATGGAGAATAGAGAAATTGAGATTGAGAGAGAAATTCTTATCAACACAAGAATGGGGTAAGTAGAAAATGAAGATGAGGGGGTATTTATAGGGGAAAAATGTGATTAAAAAAAGAAAAAAAAAAGAAAAAATTTCAAATTTTTGAAATCCGGCGGAACCGCCGGTTTACCGCCGGAACCGCCGGTTTACTCGTTGAACCGCCGGTTTTTGGTCAGAAACCGCCGGTTTCGTCAACGGTTTTCTGGCAAAAACCGGCGGTTTCTGACCCGGTTTCTGAAAAGGCTACGTCTAGGCCGGTGGTAGCCTGAAAAGGTGTCGGAACCGGCGAACCGCCGGTTCGGAACCGCCGGTTCCGGTGAAAACCGGCGGTTCGGAACCGCCGGTTACGGTTCGCAAATTTCATGAACCTGAACCGGCCCGTCGGAACCGCCGGTTCCGGTCACGGTTCGGAACCGCCGCTGACGGTTCCGGTTTCGGTTCCGGTTCGGAACCGCCGGTGACGGTTCCGGGCCGGTTCAGCCGGGCCGGTTCGGTTTGGTGATGTCTACTCACTCACATCGATCCATCTGAGAAAAAAAATAACTTAATTAGCATTTTAGGTCAAATAAAACAAACAAATACTCCCTCCGTCTCTATGTGGCTGAGTCGTATTCCTTTTTGTCCCACTGTAGCTGAGTCATTTCTTTTTTTGACAAAAAGTACTTTACTATCTCTTACTTTACTCATTATTCATCTCTTTACCTTTTTTCTTTCTATTTTATTCTCTTTTTACTTAACTCATTTAAAACAATTTTTCTTCAATTTCGTGACGAAAAGAAATGTCTCTACTACAGAGGGACGGAGGGAGTACGAGTTACTATGTAATGTTGCGTGATTAATCATGCATGCATATATGTATTTTTTAAAGAGGATCAATAAATACTACCTGATACCGCGTAGTGGCGGGTGAATACACTTGAATGATATTAATACCATCCGCGGAATGAGAGAAACACGGTGGCAGATGGGGGGGCCATGCTCGAGCATATGTAGTGATAACCTCATCCGATTTGTCGACCGTCTCGAAAAAGAAATTGTGCGGGGCTTCACAAGGAGGGTGCCCTGGTGTCGAACCTGTAATAAGGGAGGCGTATGTCGGGACGCTTAAACCACGTTTCGAGGGGCATCCGCAGCTACGCTTAAACCACGTTTCGAGGGGCATCCGCAGGTAGCTGCGCGGGAAGATACTTTCGTATATTTGTGCTGAATAACCCCAAGCAATAGAGATCGTCCAGTTGCTTTGCCTTCGGTGGCATATGATTTGCTGCAGCATCCTCGACTGGTCGGCTGCTGCCGCCGTCATGAGGTGGCGCGTTGACTCGAAACGGTCCTTGGATGGAAATATTGGCTCAACCACGTCCAAGTGGTGGAGCTAAAGCAACGGGGTAAGGGGGTGAGATGATAGCAGACCGGATATATCGTCATGTATATCAATCTGTAAAACAGGTTTTAATGTACAATTGATAACAAACGGTAAAATTGACTGGGGTGACCTGGTGATTCCCGAGCTGGGGAGAGAGATTGGCGCCAATATCAGCAATACAGTTTTTAGTTGTATTGTCAGAAGAAAACAAGTAAGCATATCTGTTGAGACAGTTATCCATATCCATATCCTCAGCCAAAGCTTTGGCAACAGGATAGCTCATGATGATCCCAGCTCCACCAAATGCCTCGTCGAAAGAGAACCAATGACCCGACAATATAAACTCCGATTGCCCCCCAAGATAGAAATATTTGGTGTGATCCAGCTTTGCCACCACATCGACTATATTATCTACCAAAAAAATGGTGTCATCGTCTCCCATTACCACCCACCTGAATTCCTGCTCCCCAAAATCCCTCATCAGCTCCAAGATCCCGTGCACCATCCTCTGGGCTTCTTCAGCAGTCCGCTCAGGTCATCTGTAAGGCGGGAGAGAAGGCGACCACGGCCCTGTTGGGGGCTTGTCTAGGAAGAATCCGCCTCGGGTAGCCCCTGTCCGCCACCACGACTCTGTGTAGGCCTTGCGCTGGTGCGACGCCTTTTCCGACCCCAGTATCCCGAAGAGCAGGTGGCTCAGATTAGTGGGAGTCGGAATTTCTGGCGATGAGGATTTGTAGAAATTGAGCTGTTTGTTTATGCATGAAATGTTGATTAGGTGTGGAATCAGGAATATTATCACTAGCGTGCTGCATTGCCCTATCACTCTTGATTTCATATTTTTCTATGCAATTTCGGAGTGCACTATGTGTTTGTATATATATTGAGTTGAAGTGTGAAACAATCAAAGATTATTGATAGGCCATGTGACATATATATACTTAGCTACGGTGCACTTGTCAAATTATAAACCAATATATGCATATGCCGATGCCAACCAAGCCTATCGTTTATATCATTCATTGTTTACACATCTTTAATTTCTAATCAATAATGAATGTGTGAGGATAACACCTGTCCAACTTCATTTTACATCTAATACTCATTAAATTTTAAAGAGATGATAAAAAAAATAAGAGAGAGGGAGAAATGTAGTGAAATTAAGTAATGTTAGTGGATTGTGAGGTTCATATTGTTAGTGGTATGTAATTAGTTAAAAACTTTTTATATTAGACTTGATTGAGTTTTGGGAGACGCCTCAAAATTGTAAAAACTAATCTATTTTTTTAGGATGGAGAGAGTAATAAATTTCAATATTTTTTTAATAATGTCACAAGTTTCTAATATCGGATTATCATCGCATTCATTAGATATCAATTTTCTATGCTTTAGTATAATTATAATTATTAATTGACATTTATTCCATCCAATTAAGATGTAGTAGTATAATTTTTTATTTAATTTCCCTTTATTAGTTAATTAATTATTGGGATTGAGAAATCCAAAGTTAACTCGTATAATTAACTTCAATTTTTAAAGTAAAAGTTAAGTATGACTCATACTATTATAAAAATATAGTATTTTATAATAGTGAGAATGATTAGAATTAACCAATTAAAGCAGAGAGTTGTCTTCATGTTGAAACAAGGTTAGTGATGTAGAAGTCAAACTACTTCAGCTTAATTGGAAGATAGTACTACTACTATACTACTTTTCCACTTCCAATATTGCACTAATTATGGGTGTGCATGCTAACAACGAATTGCAACATAGTATTTCTTTCCCTTCTTTATTGTTTATAGTTAAGTGGTAGTAGATGATTCAGATTCACATACATATTGTTTATTACTTTATGATGAAATCATCATTCCTATATTAAATACATGTCATATTTTTTATGATTGCACTGGTTTTCTTTTCTTTTCTTTTTTGCAATGAACATACATAGCTTACAACTAGGCATGCACAAGGGTCGGGAACCGCCGGTTCCGGGCCCGAACCGGCGGGTCAAGGGTCGAGAAATCCATGAACCTGAACCGGCCTGCCTAGCTCCCGGCGGTTCCGGTTCCGGTTCAAAAAACCGGCGGTTTACGCGGCGGTTCAAAACCGCCGGTTCCGAGCCGGTTCGACGAATTTTTTTTTTTTTTTTGCATTTTTCAACTTTTCAATTTTAATCAAATTACATTACACTTTTCAAGTTTGTTTTTGTATGAAATGTGAGTAAATAAAATTGAAAAAAATACGGCTAAAGTTGCAATTTTATTGAAATTGCATGTTTACAAATTACACGTTACAAGTTACAACAATTACAAATTGAAAACATATGGCGGTCTTGAAGTCTTAAACAAAATTTAAATACAAATGAGACTACTAGTGAAGAACTAATTACAAATGACAAGAAACGACGTTGAAGTTCTTAAACGAATAAGTGTATCATATATATACTCTTAACCGGCGAAGAAGATCTTTCTACATAACTAAATTAAGGACACATTTAGCAATTCAACTTTAAATGTTGAGTTTCGTCTGACCGAAAACCGGCGGTTTATGACCGGTTTTGCAGGCCTAAACACTGACCCTACGACCTAGCCTCTGAAAAGTTACCGGAACCGTCGGAAACCGGCTCCCGAACCGCCGGTTTACCCCGACAAACCGCCGATTAACCACTCAACCCGGCGGTTTACCCCGCAAACCACCGGTTCCAACGGCTATCCTAAACCCCTACGCGAACCCTACGAACCCCTAACCTACGAAACACTGTTCGATCCTTTGAACCGGCAGTTCGAACCGCCGAACCGCCGGTTCACGGTTCAATATATTGCCGAACCTGAACCGGCCCTTCCGACCCTTCAACCCGCCTGCCGGTTCAAACCGCCGGTTCCGGGCCCGGTTCCGGTTCATGAACCGGCGGGCCCGAACCGGCGGTTAACCGGCGGGCCGGTTTGTGCATGCCTACTTACAGCTATGCAAGACTTAATTTTATCTCTTTCTGTTACACTTTTGCTGGGTGTAAAAACTTTTCTAAATGGATCCGAGTGACATAGTAAAGAAGTTTATGATAAAATATCGACCTATTGTCTCATCACTCGCCTCTATCATCTTCGATTAATAATTTAAATTAATCATAAATAAAAACAAAATTATGTATGGCGACCTTGGCAAAGCAATTTCGTACTTTAACGAGAGCCATATTGGTTATAAATGAAAAGAACAGTTTTTATGCAGCCCAGCCCAGCCCAATCCATTTATCAAGTGGGTCTGACCTAGGTCAATATTTAAAAAGAGAAACTCAGCTCCATGGGCCGACCCAATAATTTGACCACTCTTTTTAAAATCTTGAAAAAAATGAAAATCCCCGTATATATATTATCGCATATTAGTATTATTATATTAATTTGCAGTGCTTTTATGACCATAAAGTATAAATTAACTTTTCCCTCGTATATTTGATTTTGCCAAACAAATTAAATTATTGATGCTGTTAAATAGTATTACCAATCTCAATCATTTCACTAATTAAATGTTACTGTTTGATTGCAAATGTTGCAATATTATTTTATACTACTATAAATTGTTATTTGACAAAGTTTTATGAAAAAATCATATGGGTTGAAAAAAATTTATTTGATAAAGGCCCATAATAGTTCTTAGTTTTTATAGTATAAGGTAATGATCCTAGATGAATACATTTATATGGAGTATAAATATTTTTTTGGAGAAACAAAAGGTTGTAATTGTATTTGTACCGAGATTGAGAAATGATATTCTGACATGGATTGTGAAGATCGTAATATTCTTCCTAGTACTATAAGCCAAAAGGAAAAAGGAGTTTGTTTCCCTTTATTTTATTTTATTTTATTTTATTTTATTTTTAAACTAGGAAACTGACACCCACCCACCAACTCACAAACATTACAATTTGACATGAGCTACTGCACCAAAACATTAAATGTTACAGCATTTGGATGTATGTCATATCCTAAAATTGTGGATAAACCTTACAAACTCATGTATATGTATGTATGTATGTATGTATGCAACGGGCAGAAAAATATAAGTATGACACATACACATACACATACACATACACATACACATACACATACACATACACATACACATACACATACACATACACATACACATACACATACACATACACATACACATAGTGTGTGTCTAGGGACAGAGAAAGAGGATAGAGCATGCAAGTAGTGGCAGTGTCTGTTAGTATTGAAAATGAGTGGATGGAATTGGAGAGACCAAATTCAGCAGGAGAGAGATAGAAGCCTGGGCCGACACACTACAGAACTGCACTGTCAGTCACTGCATCCACTTCTTTAGGCATGCAATGTTTTCTAAATATACACAACTAACAAATTTCTGTTTTGTCATTAGTTTTACTTATGTTGGCTATTAATAAACTATGAATTGATTAAATAATGTTCAAATGTCACCTTCCTCTGGAGATGGAGATGTTCATACTGCTCTCTTGAATCCACACCAGTTAACCTTGAAACAAACTACACATCTTTGCTTTCAACGTCACAAATAATATTGTTTGTTGATCTAACCCTAAAAACATATAGAAATAGCTAAGGTTTCATCCCCAACACTCATCTCTACATCTTCTACATATTTTTATCTTCAAATAATATTGTTTCCAATTCGTAAATTGGAACCTGAGACAAATGAATGTAGAGAACCAGTGGGCCCTCACAGAATGAGGAGCAATCCAATATTTGCACCCCCACGCTAGATGCATGGGCATATATATTTTATCATTGTTATTTCGATGCATCCTATAATATCCATCACACCGCGAAGCGAGTACTATAATTTTAATGCAAGATAAATGGCTCTTTGTGCTATATTATTACTCCATTCCTAGCTTGTCTTTATTTTACTAGCTACCTATATGTATATTCCTAAACTGCGCGCGTAGACAATAAATGCTAGTAAAACATACTCCATGCAACAGCTATATAGTGTTTACGTTTTTTATAGGACCGTTGCATAATGTCATTCTATTATATGCCTCAATTCTTAGAGCTAAAATACATACTATAAAACAGAAAAATTTGTAGATTGATTATAAATTTATTATGCTAGTATGAAATGTGTGTGTACAAGACAAGTGTTTTGAACTCATTAGTTGTTCCATGTATATATATGTATACAGAAAAGCCTATATATTCTGCAAATATGTTTTCTGCTTAATAAAAACCTCTGCAAAAGCTGCTCTTCACTCTCACAACACTCTCTTCTCTCTCTCTCTCTTCACACAATAAAATCTGAATCCAGATTTTCAGTTGCATATATACTTATTCCTCCTTTGAGGTTGAGAGAGTTGAAAATTGAGATGGCCACAGGCGCAAGCGAGAAGAAGGCGACAAAGTCAGGGCAAGAGCCGGCGCAGGAGCCGGAGCAGCTCCCATGCCCGCGGTGCGACTCCACAAACACCAAGTTCTGCTACTACAACAACTATAACTTCTCGCAGCCGCGCCACTTCTGCAAGGCCTGCCGACGCTACTGGACTCACGGCGGCACCCTCCGCGACATCCCCGTCGGCGGCGGCACCCGCAAGCGCTCCCGAACCTCCTCCTACACTCCCACACCCGTTTTCTCTCCCGGTTATCATCATCGCGACTTCCTCCACCTTCCTGCTGCCGCCGCTTCCCAGCTTCTCGCCGCTAGCCACGGCGGCGCTATGCCGTTTGCGCTTGGCGTTGGGCTTGATGAGGTCGGGTTTGGGCCCGGAAGGCCGAGTTGGCCGTTTGCTGCGGTTGTCGACGGTGGAGGTCACACCAGCGTGGCATGGCACACGTGGCAGCTGGAGAGTGGAGACAGTGGTTTTGTTGGTGGAGACTCTTTTGCTTTTCCTGATCTTGCTATTTCCACTCCTGCTAGTTTTTTCAAATAAACATACTCCTACTGTAATTGATTTATTTATCATCAAGATTAGCACTTCAGTTAAATTATCATCAGTTTTACTTTTTAGGCAACATAAGATGTTTCTTTGGCTTTAAATTTTATTTACTATTACGAAAATGTGATGGCCCATATCTCTTTTAGTTTAACTTTATTTTACTGTACTAATTTACATAATGTCAAATTTTCGTAAATGTTAGCACTTCAGTATATTATGTCACGCATCAAGTTATATTTGTCCCAAATTATTCACTAGATCGATGCAAGTAGTTGGAAGAATTTAGTATAAATTTCCTGATAAATAAAAATAGGAGTATAATTACTAAATCGATGCAAGTAGTTGGAAGAATTTACTTAAATAATGCACTGTCCTACAATAAAATTCTTATTGCCAAAGCGAAGAAGTATTTGTATTATAGTATTTCTTGTATCCTCAAATACACGGTACAAGAAATTCTCATAATTCATAAAGCTAAAATATGAAGTGTTGGCCGGGATAGTTTAGTAACGTAATAATAAAATACCAATCATAATGTTAGTGGATAAGTAGGATTAGTTGATTAATATGTTGAATCATAAATATTACAGGCGGTATTTAATTTTGATTTGTTGTCCCAACGTTGTATTCAATAATTTGAAGGCTAAATAGGGGGAAAATTTAATTTTGCAAGAGAATAAAGAAAGTCGTTGTCAGTTGCATTAAGTTTAAGAGCATAGGAAACCAACAGAATATAAAATAAATAGGTACTCCTAATTAAATGAAGAGGATGCTATTTAGTCATATATGAAAAACGCAGAAGGCGGCTCCTAATTAAACATAGCCACCCAAATTCAAGTGTGTTATTCTCAAAGAAAAAAAATGCTAATCTATTCTGTTTCCATTTGCAGTCGATAAGTGTGAGTTTCCAATTGATCACAAGTACGACACTTCACTCAACTTTATTCTATTTATTTTTTTATATTTTTATGTGAGATAGGAAAGGCCAAAAGACGACACTACACTACAGTCAGGAGGGGAATTAGATTTCCTTTTCCTTTTCCTTTTCCTTTTCCTTTGTTAATATACATTCTGGAAATGTAAAAGAGAACAATGATATCTCATTTAATTATATTAAGTAGGATATTCATTTTGTGATCAGTTACTACTTTTTAATTTTATCATTCATGAATCAAAGGTACTAGACAACTTTCTTTGTCACTGGCTACTTTCTTTATTCTTTCTAAGAGCATCCACAGCGGTGAATGGACACCCGTCCGTTCGTGCCTGCTCACCGCTGGCGCGGCGCTGCTCGATGCATTGAGCACATCCGTGCCAGCGAGCAGATGACGTAGCGCGTTCTGATTGGCTAACGGCATTTCCGTTGATTTTTTTTTAAATCGAAAATAATACCAAAAATAAAAAAATTCAGATTCCCAAAAATATTGCCGTTTTTTTACCCTTTTTCTGGAATTTTTTTATTATTTTATTATTTTTTTATTCCCAAAATCATCTATAAATACACACATTTATCATCCATTTTTCACATCAAATCATCTCTCATTCATATTTTTTCATACAACTTATCTACATCTTCCTCTCTCACTCAAACCCTCTCAAATGAATTTCACCAATCTCATTGTGGAAGCAGAGCGCGAAAAACAAGAATACTATGAATAATATCGTGCCGCCTATGAAGCCTATGTCACCGCGAATACCCCCGCCCCTCCTCCTCGACCAACTAGATCAACTCACCGCTACATCCATCGTGACCGGGAGGGAGCCAACGAAAGGCTCGTTGCCGACCATTTTTCCGACCAGCCACGGTTTCCGATTCAACACTGTGAAGGCCCCGTCTCGGCTGTGGTACGTGAAAAATATCGCCGACATCATGTACACGTGTATTATCTTGCACAACATGATTATAGCTGACGAAGGACCGATGGCGGCTAGCTTTTACGACGAGGATGAAGCCGGAAGCTCAACCACGAGGTCTCCCCCACGTCGAGGTGTGCATACGACGGTGGGCGAGAGGATCGAAACAAGGAACACAATGCGCGATACCCGAGCCCAGATTGAGCTATAAGAAGACCTAATCAAACACATTTGGGCGAAATTCGGCCACGAGTAGTGGTTTTTTTAATTTTATGAATTTAATTATGTATTTTTTAGGATTTTAATTATGTACTTTTTAATTTTTAGGATTTTAATTATGTAATTTTTAATTTTTTTGTAATTTGTAATAGTATTCTGGATATTTTTAATGCATTTTAATTTTGTGGAAATGTTTTTATTTAAATTGAATAACAGAATGGTGGGACCCTTGAGCTTGTCCTTGGGGAAGAGCACGGATGTCGGTGTTGTGCTTGTCACGACCACAACTCCCTAGTACTAGTGAGCGTAGCTATTTCGCAACTAAAATAATCTCATCAATCATGAACTCATCATAAAAGAAATAATTAACTCGAGGGAATAGTCTCGAAGGCGAATGGGTACAAAGTCAAGTCATAATCAGAGTATCGAAACCAAATTCATAGTTTTCCGAGAACAACATTTAAATGCAGCGGAAGGTTCCAAGACAAAATAGTATGTATGAAGACATACTACTTTGGGCTACTTAACTACTTATTAACGGCCTCTTCCCAACACCCTCGTCGCCTCAATCACGTTCAACTTGCACGTTGGAAAAGAAACATGCAGGGCTGAGTACGTGATATACTCAGTGAGCACAGTGCCAAAAACAGTTTTATTTAATTTGTCAACCATAGTTGAGTGAACACGGGGTTTTTATTTAAAAAGCCCCGAGTCACTAAATTCCTTTCATTTCATAAAATTGATTGCGCAATCACATAAACATAGATACCATATCAGTAACTAGTAGATATATGACTAGTTATGGGAAAGAACATTGGTGTGCTTTGAAATGGCTAATGAGATACTTGAAGGGAGCTACTGATATTGGGATCTTATTTGATGGAGGAAGTAAACATGAGGGAGATGCTCTTATGGGATGGAGTGACTCTGATTTTGCTGGAAACTTGGATACGAGGAGATCTCAGTCTGGATACCTATTCACTCTATATGGTTCAGTCATAAGTTGGAAAAGTAGCCTTCAATCAGTGGTTGCTTTGTCCACTACTGAAGCTGAATTCATGTCTTTGACCTCAGCGGTGAAGGAGAGTTCATGGCTAAAGGGCATGTTGAAAGATTTTGGTGTGCTTCAAGATTCAATAAGTATTGGATGCGACAACAACAATGCATTGTGTCTGGCAAAACATCAAGTCTATCATGAGCGGAGTAAACACATTGACGTGCGCTTACATTTCATTCGGGATCGAATAGAAGAGGGAGAAATAAGGGTGTTCAAGGTTGATACGGCTGAGAACCCGACTGACATGCTAACGAAACCTCTGCCGAGAACCAAGCTGGAGTTATGCATGGATTTGGTGAAGCTTAAAAGGATTTGCTGAGTTGCTGTTGAGTCATCAAGGTGGAGTTTGTGGATGAAGTGATGAATCAGCTGCATTGAGCTGTGAACGGAAGCTGACTGAGATGACAACGTTCAACAGCCGTTGGATCAACGTTTAATAAACCGCATTCTAATCCTAGCCGTCGATTAGATTCGACCGCTAGTTGTGTCAGATTTATATAGTTTGTTGTAGTTAGTTGTGATGTAATTCTTTTGTGATTCAGTTGAGAGCTTTGAATAAAATTCCTCACAAGTTTCTCCCAACTCGTCTTCTTCGATCAAACACACACTAACACGCACAAATCAGATTCTTCCACAATTATAACACTTCTGGTTCACATATATTACTACTCTCGTGTTCAATTAGTTTTATCGTTATATTGGTATTCATAATTTTATGAATTGTTCGTCAGTTGTCACAGCATTAACCTTTTACATAATTGAATTGTCAGTACAATCCCAAGTGTGAAATATTCTGGAAACTACAAAGTTATTCCCGAATAAAACTTATTCTTAAATAAGGGTATGACAATTTTGTTATTCCCAAAATTGAGTGGGAGTAGTATTTGTCTCCTAAGTCCTAAGTGTGATGCATTTTTAATTATTACATTAAACAAACTTTGAAAATTTTAAAATCATCTATATATATATGTCTTATAATTTGGGACGAGATCAATTGAGATTTTTTAGTATAATTGAGAATTGAGATACATATTAACCACTTAATTTTATTAAATGAGTGGTCTAGAATTTGACATATAAAAAGTATTTTTAGATTAATTAATTATAAAATGGTAGAATAATAATTTCATGTTTTAATTAGGGTTATCAACTCGTGTTTGGCGAATTGGGCGATTTCTGTGAGATTTCTCTCCGATTTCAACTATTCAACCACCCTCAACCCGTGGTCGCCAATCTCCGCCGCCGCAGCTCCGCCTCCCTCTGCTCCATCCCATGGCGGAACACAGTCGAGCACTCCGGCAGCTCCCCGAGCCCCGAACAGATCCTCTTCTTCCTCCTCCCCTCTCAAGCCGAAAATCATCGCCATTTTTCTCTCTGTATTCCCTCTCTTCTCCATCAAAATCGGAGTCTCGAGAATCCTATCAGATCTCGACTCGAAATCGGTAACCAACCAAATTCACCGCCATAAATCAAATTCTCCCCAAATCTATTCTCTAAATTGAACTCGTGAAACTGATTATGACCTAGATCCATCGATTTTTCGTTTTCCCCTAATTCATCTTCCTCTTCAGAAATTGAAATTGGCGCATCGCGGTGGTGGATGTTGCGAGAGGACGGCGGCGGATGGGTGTGGTCGCAGGAGTAGGTGACGATTAGCATGTTTGGATCGGCGCTGCTTCTCTCCACCTGTTTCCTCGCAGGGCAGCCCTTGGAGCTGCTGCATCTATAATAGCCTCTGGAAAATTAATCAACAGTGATTTATGGAATTAGTTTAACTAATTTCAATCAAACAAGGTGATTAATTAATTTAAGATAGTATTAGTAATGACCTGGGATATGGGGAGCCTTTGATCGGTTTTTGGCCGTATTTCCCCAGCCTAATCATAATTAGTGTTGCCCACGGTTCGAAAACCGGCGGTTCCGGTTTTGGCGGAGGCGGAACCGGAACCGGACCGTGAGGCTATTTCACGGTTCCGGTTCCGGTTCGAAAACCGGCGGTTCCGGTTCCGGTTCGGAACCGTCGGTTTTCCGGCGGTTTTGGGGGTTCCGGTTTTCGAACCGGCGGTTTCGCGGTTCAATTATTATTATTTTTTTTTAAATTTGAAATTTGGCTTTATACAACGAATCGGAACAAGACAATGCATAATTCAAGCACAAATAAGACGAATAAGGAGAAAATGAAATAAATTTTATTGATTTTGAGTTGTAACGGACAACGATACATTACAATTTACAATACATAAGTATACAATACAACAACATACAACAATGTAATATAATTTACAAGTGTCGTCGCCTCGTCGGACTCGGAAGGTAAATAAAAAAAACATGAAATGGGGGGGAAAATGAAAAATTGAAAAGGGCTTGGGATCAACTTAAACTTTCAAAGTTAAACTTTTCAAATTTAAGTTGAGTTGTCTACGTATCCACAATTTTATTGAGGAATCAAAGCCCACGTAGTTCTCTTACCTTGGGTAGCACTTGAGTATAACAATGCTTAATAAGAGTAGCACTTGAGTAATTAAATGGAAACACAATAGCACAAATGAGAAATTGGAGACAAAGAGAGAGAATTGAGAGATTGAAGAGAGAAACTCTTATTAACACAAGAGTGGGGTAAATGTAAATGAGGATAGAGGGGGGTATTTATAGATAAAAATGAGGGGGAAAATGGAAGAATTCGAATTTGAAATTTGAAAAAAAAAAAAAAATTTGAAATTTCACAAAACCGGCTGTTTTGGTGGAAAACCACCGGAACCGCCGGAACCGCCGGTTTCCGGGATAAAACCGTCGGTTCGGTCAACGAACCGTCTGCAAAAGTTGCGCCATTGTCACCTCGTATTCCGCGCCGCCTCGAAAGCCATTGAACCGGCGGTTAACCGCCGGTTTTCACGGTTAACCGCCGAAAAACTGGCGGTTCCGGCCGGTTTTGCTGCTGAAAAGCTGTCGCCGCCGGCCCCATCCCCCATGCCTCGATATACGCACCCGAACCGGAGGTTCTGCGGTTAACCGCCGGTTCCGAACCGTCCCGAACCGCCGGTTCGGTGACGGTTCCGGTTCGAAATATCTTGAACCTGAACCGAACCGCGACCCGAATTGCGACGGTTCCGGTTCGGGAATATTGCCACGGTTCCGGTTCGACGGTTAACCGCCGGAACCGGAACCGGTGGGCATCTCTAATCATAATGGACTCTAGGTGTTTGGTGATATTCTCCAGTTGGAAATTAGTTGCTGAGAGTTAGATTCAAGATTTAGCTATCTCCCTTCTTTATTGTCAACTACGCATATATAATGTCAACTACATATATAATATATGTCAACTACATATACAATTCATGTCAACTACACACATATAATGTCAACTACTTGTACAATCCATGTCAACTACATATACAATTCATGTCAACTACACACATATAATGTCAACTACATATACAATTCATATCAACTACACACATATAATGTCAACTACATATACAATTCATGTCAACTATGTGTATAATCCATGTCAATTATATATAATACATGTCAACTACGTACATATAATGTCAACTACATATATCTACATATATTATATGTAAAACGTTGTTGTTGACATAATAGTTGACATAAATAACGCTTGCTTTTGAAATCGTAGTTGACATAATGTCTCTGTAGTTGACATAGCGCGAAAATGACAATTATGCCCCCTAGTTGACATAATGTCTCCGTAGTTGACATTGTTAGAAATAATGGGAAGAAATTCCCAAGCCGTGTATAGGCGGTACTCTAACTATTACAATAGAAAGGAAACTTGCAACAAAAAGAGGAATGCAAATTACAACGGAAATAAAGCAAACCAAATTTATAAGTCGAGTCGAGGAAAACCCTCTTTCCGCAAGACAAATTACGCCCCGGCTAGTGCTCACGGAATGACGTATTGCCCCCAATGATAAAATGACTTCCTCCTAGCGTGTAGAAGCACCTCAAACCCGCTAGGCACCGACGAACTTGATGGAGTTCCGAGAATCGAGCTAGCCAATGCTCCTAAGATGCATACTATGATGTAGAGACTAGAGAGAATATTTTGTGGTGTTGTTGGTGTGTCTTCTACTTCAAGATCAAAGCCTATTTATAGGCTAGAAAAACAAGTGAAAGGTCTTGCAATCAAGACAAGACATAAAGAAAATGGGGTTGAAAGGCTAAAGGACTTAGCCATATGAAAGGCCAAAAGCCTCTCTCTTTTTCCCCACATTTCCCATGTTTTTCCTACAATCCCCCACATTGGTTAGAGCACTGCAAGCTCAAACCAACACAAGACGTGTATGCATGCATGCAGACTCTATGCTCAATTCTCGAGAAATAATATTGCATTTGGAATAGTAGCTTGGGGCTTTGAACTTTCCATAGTCAACACTATCGGGCATACCGGCGGCCTGGTGGACGTGATGCCTTCAACCATTCATCCTTGGTGTATACCGAGACAATAATATTGACACAATATTATTTACAAACTCATCAGTTCTCACGTTTGTGTCCTTTACTGGCCATGGAACACCACTTTGGATTCATAAGTGATTCACATGTTGAAGCGGCCCACACTTCTTCACTTACATAGGTGATTCTTTTCCAGGTATCCTGCAATACCCACCTCCTCGAGGTTTCTAAGAATCATTAAAAGTCAAAACTTAGCCTCTTACCACATGCAAGTTACAACACTCAATGCTTTCTAAAGAATGGGCGAAGATTAAAAATCTTCGAGTATTACAACTAGATTCATATAGCTTCGTTTTCCCATTGAACCAAGCCCATGGGATCTCAAATCGTATGGTTGGGTTACCACTATAATCATCTTTTAAGATGTGGTTTTCAGTCCCATTCCTTTTAGCAATTTATGCAATTGATCACGGTTTAAACCTTTCGTTAACGGATCCGCTAAGTTATCAGCTGACCTTACATAGTCAACTGTGATAACACCACTTGTGATCAATTGTCTGACGGTATTATGTCTCCGACGAATATGTCGAGACTTACCGTTGTATAGGCCACTATGTGCTCTCCCTATAGCTGCTTGTCTATCACAGTATATCACTAATGTCGGCACTGGCTTCTTCCAACATGGAATACATTCTAGGAAATTTCTGAGCCACTCGGCTTCTTCCCCTGCTTTATCCAATGCGATAAACTCAGATTCCATGGTGGATCGAGCTATACACGTTTGTTTCGTCGACTTCCACGAAACAACACCACCCCCACAGTGAACACATAAACACTCGTCGAGAATGAGTCTTTTGAATCAGAGATCCAATTTGCATCACAGTACCCTTCAAGTACTTGGGGATATCTTGTGTACTGCAGCTCAAAGTTAAGAGTATACTTCAAGTATCTCAAAACCCTACGCAGAGCTTTCCAATGTTCCTTACTTGGGTTGCTCGTAAATCGGCTCAGCTTATTCACCGTACACGCAAGATCTGGTCGGGTGCAGTTTTTGATAAACATCAAACTCCCTATGATCTTTGCATATTCTTCTTGAGCTATAGGCTCACCCGTGTGCTTACTCAAATGCACGTTGGGTTCCAATGGAGTCTTAGCTGGCTCACAATCGAACGAGTGAAATTTCTTTAGCACTTTCTCAATATAATGAGATTGTGTCAGAGCAATTCCCTCATGATTCCTTTTAATTTTGATTCCGAGAATCACATCAGCTAAACTCATATCTTTCATGTCGAAATTTCTCTTCAACATATTTTTGGTTTCGTTGATAATGGCACTATTGCTGCCCGTAATCAACATATCATCTACATAAAGACACACAATAACAAAACCGTTATCTGTGTTCTTAATGTAAACACACTTATCGCACTCATTGATAGTGAATCCATTTGCCAACATCACGTTGTCAAATTTTAAATGCCATTGTAATGGTGCTTGCTTCAACTCATATAATGACTTTACCAGTTTGCATACTTTACGCTCTTGCCCAGGCACAACAAACCCTTCGGGTTGTTCCATATATATTTCTTCTTCCAGATCACCATTCAGAAACGCAGTTTTCACATCCATTTGGTGAATATCGAGATTGTGCAAAGCAGCAATAGCAAGAAGCACCCGAATGGAAGTGATTCTCGTAACAGGTGAAGGTATCAAAAAAGTCATGCCCTTCTTTCTGCTTAAAGCCTTGGACAACTAGGCGAGCTTTGTACTTATCTATAGTACCATCGGGCTTATATTTCCTTTTCAGAATCCACTTGCACCCTAAAGCCTTATAGCTTAAGGCAAGTCTACTAACACCCAAGTGTTATTTCTCATGATGGATTCAATTTCACTATTGATAGCTTCTTGCCACCACGCTGCGTCTGGGCCAGACAAAGCTTCTGCCAATGACTTTGGTTCGTCATCCAACATAAAAGTTATGAAGTCGGGACCAAATGTTTTAGCAATTTTAACTCTTTTACCACGTCTTGGTTCAACATCCTCAGGAATTGACCTCGTCCTTTTTGGAGGATTAGAACTAGTGGATTCATCCATCATTCTTTCACTAGAACGATCCTCTTGCCTCTTGCAAGGGTAAACATTCTCAAAGAATATAGAATTCCTTGACTCAATCGTTGTTCCTTCAGCCACGCCAGGCACAGCTGATCTATGGACTAGGAAACGATAGGCACTACTATTAAGTGCATGGCCAATAAAGATGCAATCGACTGTTTTAGGGCCTATTGCAACTTGTTTCGGAGGTGGTACTTCTACCTTCGCTAAACACCACCACACTTTGAGGTATGAATACGAAGGTTTCTTTCCTTTCCACAACTCATAAGGAGTCACATCCCTATTTTTTAGTGGAATTTTGTTCATGATATGATTCGCTGTTAACACAGCCTCCCCCCACATGTTCTGGGGTAATCCTGAATTAATCAACAAGGCATTCATCATCTCTTTTAGTGTTCGATTTTTGCGTTAAGCAACACCATTTGATTGAGGAGAATATGGAGCTGTGGTTTGGTTAATTATACCACTTGCATGACATGATTCTGCAAACGGAGCTACATACTCACCACCTCTATCACTTCGAACACACTTAGTTCGACAATTAAGTTGATTTTCAGCTTCATTTTTGAAGTCTTTAAACGCTTCAATTGCCTCATCTTTACTTCTTAATAAGTAAAGGTAACAATACCTTGTGCAATCATCTATAAATGTGATGAAGTACTTTTTACCACCTTTTGTTTGCACAAATTTCAAATCACATACATCTGTATGGATCAATTCAAGAGGTTTTGTGCTTCGTTCTGCCGAATGGAACGGCAGTTTAGCCATTTTGGCTTCAACACACACTTCACATCTTTCTTGTGAGTTAAACTTATCTACTTTTAGTAAATTAAGATTTACTAATCTTTTTATAGCATTTAGATTTACATGTCCCAGTCTATTATGCTATAAATCAGAGCTTTCAAGCAAATAAGAGGATGTGTTATCTTCCTTATTGCTTATTCCTTTTCCACGGTGAATGACCGTAACGTTCAGATCAAAAAGTCCATTCACTAGGTTGCCTTCACCTATGAACTTTCCATACTTGGTCAATAAAACCTTTTCACACTCAAATTCTAGTGAAAATCCATGATTTACTAGAAGTGAGCCTGACACCAAATTATTTCGGATGTCTGGGACATGCAGTACATCCTTAAGGGTAAGAATTTTTCCGGATCCAAATTTTAGGAACACATTACCCACACCAACCACCTCAGAAGAGGCTTGGTTTCCCATGCGTACTTTTCTACCTCCAACAGATTTGTAAGTAGAAAAAACGCTTCTCTCGGAGCAAACATGACATGTGGCACCCGTATCAACAAACCATTCATTTGGATTATTACCATGGTCCACGTCGGAGACCATTGCGACCACCTCATGATCTTTTTTGTTTATAACAACACGTTCAAATAATTTGCACAATATCGTCTCCAACAATAAGTACACAACTATATCGAACCATATGTGCATTGGTATATTCAACACCACAAGCATCCCAATTATTACTACCAAGTCTAATTGGTCTTGCTTGTCAACTGACAAACGATAAACACAATTCTCAAGAGAATTGATCTCAGGGAATTAACCATTTCGTAGCCCATGAACATTGCGACTGCTCGTTTCTTCATTCCAGCTTTGGTGCTCATGTTTCCTCCAACTTCAATTGGTATAATCCTGTCTTAGAAGAGTACACTAATTTGTCTTGCGATTGTTAGAAATAATGGGAAGAAATTCCCAAGCCGTGTATAGGCGGTACTCTAACTATTACAATAGAAAGGAAACTTGCAACAAAAAGAGGAATGCAAATTACAACGGAAATAAAGCAAATCAAATTTATAAGTCGAGTCGAGGAAAACCCTCTTTCCGCAAGACAAATTACGCCCCGGCTAGTGCTCACGGAATGACGTATTGCCCCAAAGATAAAACGACTTCCTCCTAGCGTGTAGAAGCACCTCAAACCCACTAGGCACCGGCGAACTTGATAGAGTTCCGAGAATCGAGCTAGACAATGCTCCTAAGATGCATACTATGATGTAGAGACTAGAGAGAATAGAGAGAATATTTTGTGGTGTTGTTGGTGTGTCTTCTACTTCAAGATCAAAGCCTATTTATAGGCTATAAAAACAAGTGAAAGGTCTTGCAATCAAGACAAGACATAAAGAAAATGGGGTTGAAAGGCCAAAGGACTTAGCCACATGAAAGGCCAAAAGCCTCTCTCTTTTTCCCCACATTTCTCATGTTTTTCCTACAGACATTGCGCGAAAATTATAAATGAGTGGCTGAAAATGTACCTTAGTTCTCAATTAGACCCAAAAATATCAATCTAATAGGACCCTATATAATTTTGAGGATTGATTTTATTTTATTGAAGTGTTGAACAAAGTAAATGAATACACAGTAATTATACATTGGGTTCAATTCATTATGTTAGGTAACTCAATAGGAAATTATGTGTTTTCCAAAGGTAAATTTAACTTGTCTTGCTTCGTTTTATGGAGTACTTGTACTTTTCCTTTTTACTTCATTAACTAGTACTACTCCTATTATTTAAGTAATTAGAGGTTTTAAGGAGTGTTGTTACGAAAAAGCAAAATAGGTAGTCCCTCCAGAAAGCTCAAAGAGCTATAGAGTGTTAGCTAGAAATAAAACTTGGGGCTACAAGGCAACCAAAAAAATACCAACAAGTCAATAAAATGAGGTAAAGTGTTAGAAATTTAAGGGAGGGCTCGGCCGCAGAGAAGAGCATTGGTAGGCATGTGGTATTCATTAGAAAGACTGTGCACCGGATCATACACTCTGATATACAATTGCTGCCCTAGATACTGCCTCCCCCACATACTACACCTCAAATTCCACATCCCTTGGTTGTCCATCCACACCAACACTGCACTCCAATACTTTGGATACACCTGTTGGAAAAATCAAACAAATATAAATATATCCCCAATTGAAATTGATTTTCGGATGGAATTTCTATCAACACCACCTGCACTGTGTGTCTAGTGAAAGCATCAACCAGATTGTACCCTTCCCTGCTGCTCTCCGTCCAATTTCCCTTTCCGAATCTGCACAGCACAATGCTTAATACTATTAATGATTGTAACTCTCTAAAGCATACTTGATGATTACATACCTACCCGACAACCCAGAAATCGTAGCCATCGAGATGCCACGTCTGGATGGCGTCCTCGTGGTTTTGGAAGACGATCTCGACGAAGTCATGGAGGGCAGTTCCCACCACAGCAGTGGCAAGCTCACCCTCCCATGCCCCGTCTAGCCTGAACACGCCGCTGATGTTCAGATAATCCGCCAGCTTCAGCGGCGTGTCCGGGTTGACGTAAGACACCCCATTCACCGCATACCTCTGCTTCCCCTCAATAACCGGCGCTGAATTGGCCACCAACAAAGTCCTCGTCGTGTTGATCTCCCCGTAGTGGAACGAGCCCTGCGGATTCGGCCTGGCCGCGTTGGCGGTCAGGTTCCACCTGAACGATCTCGCCTGCTCCACCGACCACTCCACGTCGCCTCCTCCTCCTCCTCCCGGCGGCATATCCGCAACAATGCCTTGTGAATTGGAATAATGCAATATTGCGGTGGCGGTGAGGAGCGGGGAGTCGGTGAATATGGTGGATGCGACAATGCGGTAGTCCATGGGAGGCTGATCCAAGGTGACTAGAGCGGTCACGCTCTGCCCCACGTGCACGTCTATCGAGTCGTATGTGTTCTGGATGACGTGTGACCCTTCAACCTCCACCACCTTCATTTGATGCCCTTGGATCCTCCAGTTAAACGACGTCGAAAGCCCCACGTTGGAGACCCGGAACATGTATGTCTTCCCTGGATGGCCGCTCAACGTGGATGCATTCTGGCCGTTAATGAGGATGCCTTCGGGGTAAGGCAACGGCATTCCTGAATCCAGCGTCAGCTGCAGCGCCTGAAATGGGTTATAGAAGAGTCAGGATGATCACCAATTTGTCATGTCGATGTGATGTATGATATGGAAAAGGCTAACCTTGTGAGTAGATGAGTACCACCAGTCACCGATGAGAAGGGTGAAGTCTCCGTCGGGGGTGGGGTAGGGGACGGGGATGACGGACCTGGCGTATACGTTGAGGGCGCCGAAGCCTCCGGCTGCTCGGTGCATGAGAGTGGAGGGGAAGTAGGTGTAGGTGCCGATTTGGTCCTTAGTTTGGAACTTGTAGGTGTAGCTGGAGTTGGGAGGGATGGGGCAGTTGGTTCCCAACACACCGTCTTGCCATGAATTCTTTCTCTGCTTGATGCCATTCCTGAATTTATTTATAAATATGTATATAAGTCATATTAAAAACAAAAAAGGAAGACCCTCAGCCTCACCATGTGAGAAGGAAATCCTGGTCCAATTTGTTGATGAGGGTAAGGATGATGTTGTCATTGGTCACACAATCAAGATTGGGTCCAGGAAACTGGGCATTGATGAGAATAACCTGAAAATTAACACATTATTTTGCAAAAAGATATAATGGTAATGCCTGAGACTAAAGGGCGAATCTTTAAATTTCTCTTCATTTGCCAATAAAACAATAGTAGAGTAATGACCTGTTGAGGGACACCGAGTGGTGCAGCTGTGCCGTATGTGACAGTCCATGTGTAGTACATATAAGCATCTTCACCTGAGACTAAACCACTCCAAAATCCAATCAATGATACTATTAGTAATAGTATCATCCTGCTCCTCATATCTCCAACCTCAGATTATTGTGCCTCAAATCAAGAATTATAAGCAAATGGCAGATTGGACTTTGAATTTACCGGATTTGAGCGATGATTATTGCAAAAAACAAGTAGAGAATTTAGAGTAGATCTTCCTTCAAATTCTCTATCTGTTTAGGCTTAAACGGGTATAAAAACAGATTTATTGGAAACCCAAAAAACCTCGGACGTTGAGTGCGGATCTGAAATTTTACTATTCCAATATTAATAGTATATTAACGTGTTATACCAATGAACGAGGAATTTTCCAATTCTTAGTTAGGGTTCTTGAAATTCGAAATCAGGATCATAAAGTTTTTTTCATCGAGTCAAATTCAATAATGCCAATAATATGATTGAAAAAAAGTTCACTAGTCCTGTAAAAGAAGTCTATTTTTTCTTGTGTATGAAAAAAATCCCCAGAAATTAAAATGATTAGTATATGTTAACTATTAATTCTGTCATTTTATCGATTTAATTTGAATCTAACATCTTAAAAATCACTATTGATTTCGGTTTTTTTAATCCCCAAAGGACCTTCTTTCAACCGGAAACGCTTTCCTCTACCGAAGCGACATGCTTCACTTATACGTTAATTTAGAGACATCTTCTTCATTAGTTTTAAGAATGCATTTAGTTTGACTTCTATATTTTTTAGGACTAGTATTAGTATTCTAGGCCTTTCTAATTTTTTTAAAATTTCAATGTAAAGCTACTTGCAGAAGTTATTAGAGTGAGTTCTAAATATCTGGATCTATAATATAACAGAATTCATGTTTTCATATTTTGAAGCATTATTATCTCTAAGGTGTAGGGACATGGATCATAAATGATTAGATCTAGAAAAAAAATTTCGAGGATTTCCAATGTAGAAAAGCAACGAATAAAAATTACAACTACTAATATTGAAAAAAACAATAACTTTAGCTATGTGTTAATTAACTTAATTAAACGCATGCCTGACATTATTTGCATAGAACTAACAAGAGATGCTTCCAATAAAAGTACAACCACTTTGGCCTTGAATTTTGGTGAAAATATATTAATGCATATCCCTTTCATGTACTATATAATTAACATTTCATAGATCATACTCCGTATTGGTTTTACTATACTTGTAAAATTAAATGGAGTTTATGCAAAAATATAAAATATAAGACAAAGAATTAGAGTTGTATCCTATACTAATGCATGCCCATAAATAATTGATAAGTGATAACGATCATCAGATTCAGAATAGAGAGACTGAGAGAGTATTAATGCACAAGTGACTGAAACATGATTTATTTAAAGAGATGACGAGCTGTCATAATAGCAACTGAGATTTACACGAGCTATCATTTACTGACATAAAAAAAAAATTATCCTTATCTTGTGTACATATTCTACTAACTATTTTCAGTCTTTTTATTTCACATTTCTTAAAATCTGCACCGAATTAAAAGTACGACGCTAATCTTGGATACGAGAGGAGAAATGATCTATTGACCACTGGTCGTATTCATTTATAATACCAGATTCAAACTGGGAATAAGATGTTGATTTTTCCTATTCATTCAAATGATATGGCTAGTGTGTGTGTGTGTCCAGTTTTTGGTTTCCTAGGCAATCAACTTTTGTTTGTAATAGATGAGTCTTAGTTAACCTGCATTTACAATCACATAACTTTCCTCTTAATTAACCTGTATTGTATAAGAAGAGTTCAGTTCCTTTAATCCATGAATACAAATAGTTGATGGTACAACAAGAAAATGACCTATTTTAAAAGAAAAGGCTAGATTTCATCAGCAACAAGTACCAATCAAACTCCAATCAACTAAGCCACTTTATAAAGTATGATAAAGAAATAATAAGACTAAGAATACAAACTTCAAACCACAGAAAAATGAAAGCACACCTCCTCCCTCCATATCTGAGGGATCACCAGTAATCTTGGCAAGAACACCTCCCAGACTCGAAACAATGGAACCTACTCGAATCCCGTACGGTTATTTTCCTCTCAGCAATCCTTGACACGAACTTAAGGGCTGTGTGGCAGTCCATGCATGTCCTCAAGTTCTTGAAAACCTTGATCGGTGTTCCAGGAGGAGTGCTGATGATGCCAAATGCCACAGCAAGTTTTTCACTGTGGTAGGACAGATTATGCTCTTTCTGCTCCTCCTCTACATCATGCAGCACGTAATTCGTGTGAGGAACAAACCCTTCTTCCTTCATCCTCTTTGAGATCTCACCCAAATATTTCAATATATCTTTCGATTTTGGATGGGATTCATCTCCAACCAAAAAGACATGGACCTTTCTGTTGATGTTAACCCAACTCATGCCAGGTTTCTTCACCACTCCTCTCTCATCCATCAGTTGTCTAACCTTCGCCACTTCATTCCACTTCCCTGCAGTGGCGTAGATATTAGCAAGAGTGACGTAAGTAGCTGCATTCTCCGGCTCAATCTCAAACAAGGCTTCCGCAGCTTGCTCTGCAATTTCATAGTTCCCATGAATCCTGCATCCACCAAGTAAAGAAGACCACAGAAACTTGTCGGCTTTCATAGGCATTGAACGAATCATATCCTGTGCTTCCTTGAATCTTCCCGAACGACTCAAGAGATCAACCACACAAGCATAGTGGTCAGCAGTGAGAAGTAGCCCATGTTTCTCCTTTATCAAGTGGAAACATTCGAGACCTTTATCGACTAAACCTGCATGAGTGCAAGCAGATAAAACACCTACAAACGTAACATGATCAGGCTGAGTGCCAGACTTAAGCAGCATATCAAACAGCTTAAGAGCTTCATGGGGCTGCCCACTCTGAGCATATCCATTGATCAACGAGGTCCACGAGACTAAATCAGGCTTAGGCAGCCACTTGAACACTTTATCGGCTCTATCCACGCTACCACACTTGGCATACATATGCACAAGCGAGCTAGCCGCAAAAGAGCACGGATCAAACCCAATTCGCATCATGTGCCCGTGGACCTGCCTGCCTAATTCCTCGGCAGTTTGATGAGCGCACGCGTTCAAAACCCCTGCAAACGTGTACTCGTTAGGGCTAATCCCACAACACAAGAAATCAGAAAACAAAGAAAGGCCATCTTCCCACCTCCCATCTCCAAAATACCGATCAATCATTGCTGTCCAAACCACAATGTCTTTCCCTTCTACCCTATCAAAAATGTACCTTGCCTCGTTTAGGCTCCCACACTTCCCATACACATCCATCAGAGCACTCGAAACCACAGCATCAGAATCCAACCCTGTTCTGATTATACGCCCATGAATCTCTTTCCCTAACCGCAACGAATGCATGGCAGCCGAAGCCGTGAGGACACTAGACACGGTGAACTTATTGCACATGAGATGCTCATTTCTCTGCATTAATCTGTACAGCTCCAAGGCATGCCAAGGTTGTTTATGCTTCACGTAGCCTGAAATCATGGCCGTCCACGAAAAGTTGTCTCTTTCAGACATTTCATCGAACAGCTCCCTTGCTTCTAAAACCATGCCTAATCTCACGTAGCCCGATATCAAAGTGTTCCAAGAACACAAATCCCTCTCGCCCATTTCATCAAACAGCTTGCGGGCATCCGACATACTGCCACATTTGCAATACAGCTCAAGAATCTTGTTGGAGATAAACACTCCAGCCAGGAAACCAGAGCGATTGATATAGTCATGGACTCTTTTGCCCTCATTTAGAGCCCTTTTCTCAATGCAGAGCTGCAGGATTTTAGAATAAGCAGCGGGAGGGGGGCGAACTTGATTTTCTAGGAATGGAATCACGTCTTTCAATCGTTTCTGGTGGCAGAGATGTTGGATGGTTTCAATGAAATCGGCATCTCTGCCCGAGTGAATCGGTGCAAAGAAAGGATTTGGCGATGGTGTTAGTTGAATGGAATGGGGTGTGGAAGAATACGAACAGCCGAGTAATTTTCGAAGCTGAAATGGATTTCGCTTCATTGCTTCACTGATAGATTTACTTGACGCCTTTCTTCCACATACTGACACTTTCAAGTTTCAACCCATGCCGGAAAAGAGCCAATTAAACAAAGTACTCCATTTGAAGAAATAAAATTAAAGGGAAATTACTTAAAAAGTCACCAACTTTGGGAAAAGTTTGGTTTTTTGCACGAACTATAAAAGTTGCGTCTAAAGTCACGAACTTTATCGGATCGTGCAAATTTTTCAAACTATCCGACCTGACGACATATTTCCTTTAAAAACTTATCCCACTTGGCATGCCGGAGGCGTGACTTGGCAAAATTTCTGAACTCATGTAATATAACCTCTTTTTGGCTGATTTTGAAAGCGCAACCTCAATTCAATCGACGGAAAACGTAATCGACAAGAGAGAAATCGTCGACAAACAGTTTGGGGATGAAATCAGCGACGTATAAAGAAGATTCAATAAAAAAAACGATGTCGTTTTGTGCCGAGTCAGATATTTTGCCAAATCACGCTTCCGGCATGCCACGTGGGATAAGTTTTTAACTGAATGTCGTCAGGTCGGGTAGTCAGGGAAATTTGCACGATCCGATAAATTTTGTGACTCTAGGCGCAACTTTTACCGTTTGTGGGAAAAACCAAACTTTCCCCAAAGTTTGTGACTTTTTAGGCAATTTGCCCTAAAATTAATAATAATCCATTCAATTATATTTAATCCGTTAAAAAAAATAATTTTAATAGTGAATGATACGTTTTAATTAGAAAATTAATAAAATAAATAAAAATATTACAAAAAATAGTATTAAAAATGAAAATTTATGGATTAATTTTGGAGATAACTCAAATACTAAAAATGTACGGAAAATAAGAATCAAATGTCTCAGTTCGTGTAAAATTCTAGTAGTATCAATTTGTAAGTAGAGGAATACTCAGCTGATCTCAAAAACTGACTTAAATCATAACGTATGTATTAATTTAGTTTACACAAAATATCACCGCCAGGATCCGTGGCGCAATGGTAGCGCGTCTGACTCCAGATCAGAAGGTTGCGTGTTCGATTCACGTCGGGTTCAATTTCCTGATTCCATACGGCTCCAATTTTTTCATTAAACTTTTTATGATATTTCTATTTCGTTGTTTTAATATATAACTGAGTCTGATTTGCATTAAATATTACTTCAATTTTGAATACAACAATAAACGTTTAGGAATTACTATTATTTTCTCGGCGGCAAATGAATGAATATTATGATGATTCTCCTCACTTGACTCATTTCCCCAATACTTTGCCAAAATAAACTAATTACAGTGCTTTACAATTACAAAATAATGAAGTTAAGATACAGCTTGATTCAAACACGAATATTTATCACAATTATCAGCAAATGCACCAGATAGTAAGAACTAACATATAAGTATCTGGAAGTATAATGTTGTTGATAGAATATTTTTTTCAACCTAGGCATGCCTTTAGAGCATCTCCAGTGGGCGGACATCCCACTAGGACATCCCAAAAACACCTCCTGCCACGTCACTAGGACTTCTCATCTCACTGCCAAGTCACTAGGACATCCCCTCCTATGTCCGCCCTTCCCATCGCCCTTCCCACTAGGACATCCCGCAAAAAAAAAAAAATCATACATTTACAAATAAAACAATTTACATTTACGGAAATAAAATTGGACGTCAACCCCTCCGAGTCCAAACCTCATACATTAAAAAATTACGGGAAAAATTAACAACTTCATCGGAAAAATTAACAACTTCATCGGAAAAAACATACATGATTCGAAAAAAAAAATTGCATACTAATAAAAAAAAACTTCATACATTATCACGTCAACCCCTCCGAGTCCAAACCTCTTCGATGATATCCTGCTGAAGTCGAACATGAGCATCTGTTTGCCGCATGTCGGCAAATGCACGCAGCCGCGCGACCTCTCCATGAGGTACCCCCATATTCACATTCGCGGTGGCCACGCCGTGACTTGGACCTGCACCCGTATCATCTTCGTTGGTCCACTGAGTCAGTTCCGCAGCTTCATTTTCGACAATCATGTTGTGCATTATGATACATGCGTACATGATATCGCCGATGTTGGGAATATACCACTGCCGTTGATGTGAATTAAATTGTACATTTTTATTCCCCTAACTTTACATGATTTATATAGTTTGATGCTTGCAAAAGTATGTTTTACGGTGTAGGAATGAAGCTCGGATGGTGAAAAAACGGTTCAGAAAGCTCTCAAAATTGGCCACCCGGCCGGGTGTATTTTATGCCTAATAATTCTACCCGGCCGGGTATAATGTTCAGAATACGAAAATTCCAGGAAGTCCTCAAAATTGGCCACCCGGCCGGGTGAATTTTATGCCCAATAATACACCCGGCCGGGTATTTCAAATCTAACTGCAAGTGGCTGTTACTGTAGGGGGTACTGTAGCAGTACTGTAGCAGTACTGTAGCAGCACTGCAGCAGTTACTGTAGCAGACGGTTCCAGAGAGAGAGTGAGGGGACGGTTGTGAGAAGAGGGAAAAAAGGCTGCAAAAATAAATACAGAGAGAAAGGGACGGATTGGACGTTTTTTTGGCAGGAGAGAAAGGGAGGAGGAAGAAGAGAAGGAAGAAGAGAAGGAAGAAATTCCGACCAACATTCCGACGATCCATCTCCATATTTCCATTCTACTCAACAAGAGCAAGCTTCCTACGGTTGTAATTGTTATTATTACCATGTGCTTAGGCTAAGCTCTTCCGTTGCTCCTAATTTGTGAAAGATGTGAATTACTTTAGGATTCTATGGATTAATGTTTTTCTATGATCTTTTCTACGGTGCTTTTTACTTTGAATAATAATTCCGGCCTGATTTATTATTCAATCTTATCTCTTAGCCAATGTCTCTTTAACTTGGTTAAAAGGTGGAAACGTAGATAAAGAGTTTGAGATTTGTATCGTGTTCAGCATATGAATCTTGGATAAGTTGATTTACATGTCGTTACAATAATTGTTGTACATTTACTATGCGTCTGTAGGAATGTTCAATTGATTTTGTAAATGAATTATGTACGTTGGAACTTAGAAGTTGGATTAGAGCTTACTATGCGTCTGTAGGAGTGATAATCTGATGAGTACGAATTTGATCTTAGTGTTCAGCAAGGTTAAATTCAAGCATCTATGAACATGTTCAGTGTGAGTAGAATGAACGAGATTTTTACAACTTTCATTAGATTAATCGTTAACCCATAGGTTAATTGGTCTGTTAAGTTAATTCACATCTGGAGCATATTAGGAGCGACGTTCTTTTTCTCTTGAGTTTCTCCATTTTCGTACCTTAGTTTGTAAATTTAGTTTATTAATTTTGTCAATTCTTGTTAAATAACCTACGGCTCCCTGTGGTTCGACACTCGAAGTACTACAGTCGACTCTGTACTCTTGCAGATAGATTGTAATATTAGAGCTAATTAATTAAACTTGTGTGATTATACACTTGATATTAAAACTCGAAAATTACACATCAGCCGTGCAGGACCCTTCACAACCGCCCACCGACTCTGGAGCACACCAAATGCCCGCTCCACATCCTTGCGCGCTGCTTCCTGACGGCTCGCAAAGTATGTCTTCTTTTGTCCGAGCGGATGCTTGATTGACTTCACAAAGACGGGTCAGTTTGGGTATATCCCATCCGCCAAATAGTACCCCATATTATGCTGGTTGCCGATGGCGACGAAACTGATGGCGGGACCAACGCCATTGCACTGAGCGTTGAACAGGGGCGACGACTGGAGAACGTTGATGTCGTTGTTGGATCCGGCGACTCCAAAATAAGCATGCCATATCTACAACCGGTAGTCAGCTACAACTTCAAGGATCATCGTGGGATGCTTGGCTTTGAAGCCGGTAGTGTACATCCCCTTCCAGGCGGCGGGGCAGTTCTTCCACTCCCAATGCATACAATCTATGCTGCCCAACATCCCAGGGAACCAGTGCACCGACCCATGCATATCTATCAGCATCTGGCAGTCTTCGGGGCTCGGACTCCGAAGATACCGCTCCCCGAATATCGCTCTCACGCCCGCGCAAATATTCTGCAGACACTCGACGGCTGTCGACTCGCCAATGTGGAGGTACTCGTCAAACATGTCGGCCGCGCCTCCATACGCCAGTTGTCTGATTGCGACAGTGCACTTCTGCAAGGGCGTGAGTCCGGGTTTGCCAGCTGCATCCTCTCTGATCCTAAAATACAGGTATCTTCTCTTTAAAGCACCCACGATGTGCAGAAACAGTGGACGATGCATCCTAAAGCGTCGCCAGAATAAGGCTTCCCCAAAACGCGGTTGCGGAGCGAAGTAGTCCGCATACAACCGAATATGTGCAGCAATGTGGTCACGGGGTACTTGAGTTCGACGATGGATCGGCCGAGGTACCGCCGCTGCAACCTCTGTTGTAGCAGCCTCTCTATCGCACCTTCAACAGCGACCTCCAACTCATTCTCGCTATCACTTTCACTAGACATTCTAGATATACTTGAAATTAGAGATGTAGAGAGTGTAACTTGTTAACACAAGTGGTGCGAATGAAATAAAATTCGACGAGCCGTATATATAGAGTTTAAAAAAAAAATTTAAAAACGAGACGTCCGACCGGACGTCCGACTGGACGCCACAATGGCGGACGTCCGCCCGCCCGTCGCGCCGACGTCCGAGGACACCCGACGTCCTCACGGGACGTCCGTATCCGACCCTAAACGCCACAATGGCGGACGTCCCGGTCGCCCGTCGCGACGTCCGACCGGATGTCCGCCATTGGAGATGCTCTTACATAGGCATTTTCCAGCCTAGCCTAGCCTAGCCTAGCCTAGTATATGATTCTTTCTCATCACTTGACATATAGAAGGATTGGTGTGGTGATCTTCCCTCCATGCCGAACATTCACATGTTGTTCTACAGTACCAAATGCTTTTTTAGATTGAAAATCTGACATTTGATCTTATTCTGAGATTATATATTATCCAGAACAGACGGTGCTAGACTTGTTAAAATAACCAATATTAAACGATACACACAATGACTGAAAATTATTACAAGCTCCGCAAACAGTTGTACAGCTCAGTGCATACGAAATAGAGTGGAATAAAACATGCCATAAAGTAGTAGACAAGAGAGCGATGCCATAAGAAAGCAAGGACTATAAGCTCTCTCTGTATATTCTCAACACTATATCGTCCCCTCACCATAAAACAGGAACGCTATACTGACACTATTGCCCCTCGATACGTGTTTTACGTAGTCACATTGCATAAATGACCTCCCCACTGCTGTCAAGATCAAGATCAGGATCAGAGTCTAGGTCTTCCAAGTCATCGTCCATCATGTCCAGGTTGTACAAACCTGCTGGAGGTATGGTAGCCTCCGAGATTATCTGCATGATGGTTTCAAGGCTCTGCATAGGCTGCTCCGGCTCTTCAAATTGGTCGCCCATTGTCGTATCGTCCATCAGATCTGCTGGGAGGTTCTTCAGAAACCACACATGGTTCTTGATCTCAGGTATGGTGATGCGCTGACACATCACAATTCACCAACACTCGAATACTGAGCAAATATAAATGACCAAAAATAGAAAGCTACCCACTTTTGTTTGGAAACGAAAAGATGAACCATTGTTCACTTTTTCCATAACTCATTTTATTTTGAAGGCAGTGTGAGACCTAAATTCAGTCTCCAGTATTTATTTTTATTGCTGGGACAAATTCTTTCAAGTTAAAACTATATCAAGTAGTATGTGTTTAGTTATGACCGGATAGATGGAACAGATTAGGTAGACATCTTACAGAGGCAATCTCGTATATGAAGACAGATTAAAATTCAAACTTTCAAAAAATAGAAATGCAAGTCAAGGATCAAATCACTCACTTGAGCAGGATCACCCACAAAGATCCTCGAAATCAGATGCAGACATTCCGCAGATATATTGACATGCTCTGGAATAGAATACTGAACATTTATGACTCTCTGAATTGTCTTACGGTAGTCCTTTGGGTTTTCAGGATCTTCAAACGGATAGGTACCAACCAGCATAACATACAATGTCACTCCACAGGACCACACATCTGCAATCTGAAACAGAAGTAGCATTAAGATTCAAATATAAACATTATTACACAGTAAAGGAATCACAGGGAAACAAAAGCATAGACAAAAGATTCAAATATAAACATTATCATTGAACAGGTAAACCAATTCATAGACTAAAGAATTGCCACGTACCAACTTAGAAGATTAAAAAAGATATGTAAAGAAAAGTGAATTGAGGAATCCTAGGTGAATAGCTATTTGTTTTGGGAACAACTTAGGTTGTTAAACAGTTGGACCAGGAGGAAGCATTCACCGATTCAGCATGAGAAAATGAGAGCATTTACAATTTAGTATATGAGAAAATGGAGAGCATGTAACAATTTGGTATGAGAATTGGATTAGCACCTAAGAAAGACAGAAAGAAATAATATGCTTACAATATGGTTTTCAAGTATTACTCAGTATGCCAGGAGTTGTTTTACCTTGCCATCATATTCTTTTCTGTGTAGCACCTCAGGAGCAATATATGCAGGAGTACCCACTGTAGATTTTGGTTGTGA
This sequence comes from Salvia splendens, assembly GCF_004379255.2. NCBI lineage: Eukaryota > Viridiplantae > Streptophyta > Magnoliopsida > Lamiales > Lamiaceae > Salvia > Salvia splendens. The sequence goes on from NC_056038.1 coordinate 10,973,182, forward strand.
ATGCAGCAAAGCAGACTGTAAAGGGACATTTATAATCAGATAATTAACAGAAAATTTCTGATAACCAGGCGTAAAAAATGATAAAATAATATCTCTGAGAAAAATGTGAAATCCTCGATTTAGAAAAGGAAAATATCCCTTTTACCCCAAACATTTCTTTTCTATATAAAAAAAGCTCTACATTTTTTAAAATGTCAATTAAATCATTAACCATCAATAGTTAATTTATCATAAATGTCATGAACCATAGAAAATATCAGCTCAAGTCATGAATTATCGATAATTTATAAAAAAATTCTGGTGTTCATTTTCCAGCTGCTGAACGCTGACGTGGCTTGTCGGATGTCACAGTGGAAATATTAATTAAATTTTATTAAAAACTGGCCTGGCCTGGCCTGGCCTGAATATGTATGTTCAGTGTGGAGACATGCAGCGAGCCACGCCAACATTTCTGAGCCAGCAAAGAAATCTCAGGACATATTTTTATCACTTAGCGATTATTCATGACTTCACTTGATATTTCAATGGTTTCAGACATTTTTTTACAAGATGATAATAATTTGAGATTGAAAATGATCTTTTTATATTTCAAACATTTTTGATAAAATTTAAATAGTTTAGACATTTTCCCATTTAAAATCTCAGAAAATGGGGAATTATGATACCAACAGATTAGATGGAGTAGAAAACAGATTTGGCAACTACCTTGGAATACCCAAAATCACATATCTTCAGCCTAGGAGCCGGGCTCCCATCCAACAGTGTGTTTTCCAGCTTCAAGTCTCGATGACATATTTGCTTTTGTAAGGGAATATGAAAAGATAAATCAAATTAAAGTTGTATCCTAAGAGATTGTGATGGAAAGTATTTCTAACTGAAGAATTTGATACCATTGAATGACAGTAGCTCACTCCAGATATAAGTTGTTGAAAGAAGAAACGAGCCTGCATGAGAAAAGATTGCAAATAAGAACCGAGTTACTCAAAAGCCATATGTACACCAGGAAACAAACACATCACAGTAAGTAAAAGAACCTCATCCTCACTGAATCGTCCTTTATTAGATATGCGCTCAAATAATTCTCCACCAGATGCATATTCCATCACAATAGCAAGATGGATGGGTGTTAGAATCACCTAAAGCAGAGTATTTAAGAGTACAGTTAATATAATCAAAGTCGCTTAAATGTCAAGAGTATCAGCAACAAACCTCTCGAAATCTGACAATGTTTGGGTGCCTCAAAGATCTGTGATTGATAATTTCTCTCTGAACATTCTCATCTATCTGCAAAAGTTATCCAGATAATTACATGCTAATCTTTGAAAACCAACTAAAGAACCAATAAAAAAAATCTTGTCAATCTTAGATCATCCTTCGTGAAATCAAAGACAGAGCAGCATCAATAGTAAATGGTAGAACCACGTGGATATTTTTTTAGGGGAATTAAAATCCATTCTATAGCTGATTAGCATAAGCACAAACTCTACTACGATTATAACTGACTCATTTACCCATTTTTCACTCAAAACACGTGTACAAATAGCTAACGACAAGCACCAGCACATTAGAAGTCAGATAACTATATGCTACCATCTGTGTATGACAGTGTATGGCAACATAATGTCATTTTCCACTAGTTAGGCAGTTACAGATACAGTACTTTTCTTATATACTAACAGCATAAACTTTTCTTCATGTCCTTAAGCTCTCCTTTCTGACATGTTCCATTTCAGTTGGTAAGAATGCATCCCACATAATGTTGTCCTAATTTCACTGATTGATTGTGTTATTTTCTAGGGAGTTTTAACTTTAACCTATGACAAACAACACACAGCTTGGGTATGCCAGATAAAAAAATTGCAACTTACTATCAAAAATGTGGAAGAAATATTTTAAAACTTATCTACTCTAATATATCCCATGTTTTGTTAATGTTCCATGCAAAGGCATACAATAAGAGTTAGGGTTCCACTAGGTACCCACAAACTCCAAAAGTTCTTTAGTCATTTACTGATCAATATGCAATTCAAATTGTTCATCTCTTTGCCTTCCTAAATTTTATCCTTCAGAACAAGTCTTCAATTTATAGCTTATGCAAGCGATAAACATAAGGACATCTGTTAGAGATAAAAGTCATACTGCTGGAAGTTTAATGGAGCAGAACCGAGAAAGTGACTAACAAGACTAAATTGAACTACTTGAATAAAGAAACACTCAAACAAAATATAATTACAAATGTAATGCCACCTCCGAAGAGGGCCTTAACAGCTACATGCTGGACTTCACTAATATTCCGGATACCACCTATCTAATCTGGTGAAGGTTTTATGAGAAGACAAAAGACTCCTATTACTACTATAATTATTAAAAGACACAATACTTTAAATATAAATCTAATCTTAAAGATTAACATGTCTCATCAAACAATAAAAGATAAATACTAACCAAACTATCACTAAAGATAAATATATCTTGATATCAAGAAGTAAACATGCCATAACTCCTTTAGATTTGATCGACATCAAAGTCCTTACAAAACTTACTTCCAACCTATCAGTCACTGCTACATGACGAGTATCCGGATATTTAACCTGTCAAAACATTTCTCACAATGCCGGCTATTGTTATCATTTTAGTATCATGAAACAAATCTTGGACCAGTACTATTATCGTACATAACATACTTTGGCGAGGATTAATATAATTTATTAAATATTGTCCATTAAAAACACAAAGTCAGTCACCAAATTTATCGGCCATATCCAAGCTTTGGCAGCTCCCAAGTTGAGAAAATTTACTGAGTACTTTAGCCTTCAAAATCACCTAAAAGATCCAAAGTCAATTTTTTGAGACCAGTAAAAGACTGGGAAGAACCGAAGAGGAAATGGCAACACACTTCCATTCACACATACATACTGTTGTAATTTGGGGAGGAGGCAAAGGTGGTGACAAGATCTGATACGAAACCCACACCCGTTCAACATGAAAGTGTGGTGTGGCATATAAGAGTGATTCAACCATTTTACATCTGACCATGGTTTTGGGTTATGTTATGGCTCCCTATCTTATATGCTTATCAAGATCAAGATCACGCCTGCAGGCCAATATCTTATTCTCTGGAGTAAAATAATAAGTGGACTGAATGAATATTACAAAATATCCAAATACACATGGGCACTGGTGAGATCCTCGAAGCTAACATCCGTAATCAGAACGAAGAATTGGAAGCAAAATATCAAAGTTGTATGAACAGTAACAAAAGAAAAAAAGCAGTCAAGAAATCAGAAGATTTGGTTAAATATTGGTTGAAACCTATTTGGGATAATATGTGAAGTGACTAGGTTTTTTAATCCGACTTACTACTCATTAACATCTTCTTAACGGCTCTATGATTTCGGGGTTGCAGCAGAATCTTCAACCTTCCAAATGTAGAGGTTCTCTTCTTGGAACATAATGAGAGAGGGCTAACTGAATGAGCTGTTGTTTCTCATTACTTTGTTAAGTTATATTAATTCTACAGAGCAAATCTATGTAACCATGGAAGCTTTATCTCAATGCATTTAATCCGTGGAATCCAGCTCAATTCTCATACATCATGTTCACCCAAAGTTTATCTACTAATGTCTTCACAGCTGGTCATATATCAGTTACATGAATCGCAACAAGTGCAAGAAATTAGTCTTTTGCGTTTCCATAGCAGAGGCAGCTGCTTTCCTAAAATCACATTCCCATAGTAATTGGTATAGTTATTTGTAACACTGTAGATACATTTATGGTAAATTATAGTAGATAATAAATAGTTGACATAAGAGCAGAGGATACATTCTCAACCTTCCCAATTTGCTGATCGAGTATGGGAAAGGCAGCTACGAAAGGCTATTAAATTTCTCCCAATTCCCAAGCCAAGTGCATCTAACTCCGCTTTCACTGCTCCAAAGAACCCTGAGCAAACTGGATCCTTGCCATAGATCTTCGTTACTGCCCGAGTTTCTAAAATTGGACTATAAAAATTTGGGGAGAACAAAGTGTCGACTAAAACAAGGAAGTTCTTGATTATTAAAGTTTCACATATTTTTATCTTTTGTTTCCATTAATAGCTCGCCAATAAGAAATAAAACTGCCACCAAAACATCAACTTTCCAGCTTAAAACAAATAAAGAATAACTGAAACCAAGTCGGGGTAATACCATAGTTCCGAGCATAAATCCATCAAATATTTGATAGAGAAGTTAAGAGTAACAGAAAAAAGGAGGAAGTTAAGTTAAAACCGACCTTATCGCCTCGCTCAATATACTTAACCGCAACGAGCTCATTGGTCTGCTTATCCCTCATCAATCGGGCGATGCCGAAGTTACCGGAGCCGATATCTTTGACGAAGTCATAGCGATCACTATCGTGCATGATCGGCATATCCATACCGGGGCCCGGTGGCATTCCTGACCGATCCATTTCAGTAAAAACCTGTGACAGAAACTCAGCTAGCTATCTCACATTACCGGGCCGGAGAGGCGGCGCCGGTGCAGAGGATGATCGGCGATTTGATGAAGTCGGTGAGGTGGCAGATTTGAAGAGAGAGAGTGAGGCGGTGGGTGTCCAAGGATCGGATTATTATCTCCTTGGTTTCTGCACCTATAACGGTGTCGTTTGGTGTGAGCTGAGAGGCGTTGAATTCGGCTTACTTGTAATTGGGGGTTTGTTGCAACCACATATTGACGCTTTTGCCCCTCCTTTGGATAAACTTTGATTCTATCTAACTGCTCTCTGTTTTTACATTTTTAAGATAATAATTATGCTTTTTTTTCTCCTTTTTTAAAAGAAAAAATTGCAATCATAACCTTCAAAATTAGAGAGAGTATTTGAAATAGAAGTAGCTTGTTTCTTTTTCCATTATGTTCCCTTTTTTGAAAGCATTAATTATTGTCCCTTAAGTCTCAAGTTCATTTTGTGTGTTCAATGCAAGCATACAAGTATAGAAACAATAAATAAACATTTTATATTTTCTATATTGATAATGATTTTTATGGACACTATGAGTAAACTAGGTCTGTCTAAATATAATTTAATTAGGTTACCGGTGAATGTTTCAACTGCCTTACATATGATTTAAAGTCTAGTCTTATTGGAATGCTAGTATTTTGATTAGATTTGTTTATGTTTTTGGTCTTTCTTTTGTGCGTGTGGGAAAATGCTTTATTTTATAGTAGTATAAAGTTAATTACACAGTTCATCTTTATGAACGATTTATTTTCAAAACTGTAAAGTCAAAGTAAGGTGCCTCCTAAAGACAAACACTGCTATTTAGCCCATGTCTTGAATTGTTATATGTACATGATTTCTGAATCTTGTTACCAAATAATTTACGAGAAAGAAAACACTATCTAAAATATGACTAATGAATGTATACTATACTCTATTAAATCTGGGTATCTCTAGGATGGAATATATACATTTATAATTAATTACATGATATATATATATATATATATATATATATAGGGTTTTGATCTATGCAAAACTGGATTTAAATACAGAAACGCAGAACAATATCATAATTAGGGCACTTTTAGGTCATAATTAGGTAATTTGTAGGTCATGCTAACAAAGCATGACCTAAAACGATCTTAGTATGACATTAAATCCAAATATTATAATATGACCTAAAATTGCTTAATTATGATCTTCCGTGTTTTTGGTTAATTATTGACCATTAGATCATCTAATCCTAGGGCTGAGATTTGGTCTGCATTTCTGGATTTAAACACATACTTATTTTGATCATATCCCTATATATATATATATATATATATAGGGTCTTGTTAGGTTGAGATTTTTTAGCTTAATTGAGAATTGAGATGCATTTTCAGCCACTCATTTTGAAATGTCAACTACAAGTAGATTATATCAACTAAGGGTATTATCGTCATTTCATTTCAATAGCCAGAATATCAAATGTCAACAACTCGTATTAAAATGTCAACAACTAAAAAAAAAAAATTTTATTTTTTTAAAAATTTTTTAAAAAATTTTTTAAATTTTTTTTTAATTTTTTTAATTTTCACGCGATGTCAACTACGATGTGTAGCCTGCACATCAAATGTCAATAGCCCTGCACATCAAATGTCAATAGCCTGCACATCAAATGTCAACAGCTTATAGTTGACATTATATGTGTATAGGTGATATGAATCATATATGTAGTTGACATTATATATGTACAGTTGACATGAATTGTATATGTAGTTGACATTATATGTGTGTAGTTGACATGAATTGTATATGTAGTTGACAAAAAAAATAAAAAATCGAAAAAAAAATTTAATTTTTTTTTAAAAAATAAAAAAATATTTATTAAATAAAATGTATGATGAAATTACCATTCTGCCCTTTCACAATTAATTAATGTAAAAATATTTTTCATGTGGTAAATTCTGGACCACTCATTTAATAAAAATGAGTGGCTAATAATCCATCTCAATTCTCAATTAGGCTAAAAAATCTCAATTGGCAAACACTCCTTAAGCAAATAACTAGAGAACAAATCATAGCCACAAGATCAAAAAAATCAAGGGCTAATATTAAATTTCGAATTTAATGAGATATTAGCTCCCTCAATCACAAATTTACTCCATAATAACAAGTCAGGGGTATTTTGGTCATTGCACAGCGAATTAAATCCAATTTTGAAAATTGAATTCAAACCGTGTCGCGTCTTCTTCTCTTCTTCTCTCTTCTCCTCTTCTCGTCGCAGTTGGCGGTGTCGCAGAAGAGAGTTTTGGTGGCGACAATGGCGGTTGCCGAAACCGTCTTCGCTCTCATCGGTAGCTCAGCCGCGCAGGAAGGTCCCGCACCGGCGCTGGCTTCCGTCGCTCGCCGTAGCCGTAGCTTCGTTCGTCGTCGGCGCGACGCTCAGGACCTGAGTTTTTATTTTCCTTTCTAGGCTATGGCGGAGTGTGTATGTAATATATATTGATTTGCGGTGTTTGGGGGTTTGGATCAGTTGAATTGCTGTGTTTGGGGTTTTTGAAATTCTTTTTCGGTTTGTAATATTCATTCGACATTTTTATGTGTGACTTCTAACAGTGTGTATCACACTATTAGATATTCATACTGTGCATTTGATGTTAATTAGGATAAGTAGTATAAAATTGCCATTTTCTCCAAATCATATTGCCCGTAAGTTCTTACCAATTTTGATGTTATTATTATATTGATTTCATTACTTATTTTGTTGTTGTTGTTTATACTATAAACTGCATTTATACTAATTTTTTAGCTTGAGCATTTAGTATTACTTAAAAAAACTGAATCATTGTAATAGTGATGTTTTTTTAAATAATAGTGAAGTAAAATCATATTAAGAGTGATGTGTTTTGTAAACAAGAGTGAAGTAAAATCATGCTAAGAGTGATGTGTTTTGTAAACAACATTGAAATAAAATTATGCTAAGAGTGATGTGCTTTGTAAACAAGAGTGAAGTAAAATCATGCTAAGAGTGATGTGTTTTGTAAACAAGAGTGAAGTAAAATCATACTAAGAGTGATGTGTTTTGTAAACAAGAGTGAAGTAAAATGAGAATAAGAGTGATGTGTTTTGTAAACAAGAGTGAGGTAAAATCAGAATAAGAGTGATGTGTTTTGTAAACAAGAGTGAAGTAAAATCATACTAAGAGTGATATGTTTTGTAAACAAGAGTAAAGTAAATTCATAATAAGAGTGATGTGTTTTGTAAACAAGAGTGAAGTAAAATCATAATAAGAGTGATGTGTTTTGACCCGGGCTAACCCGACCACGACTCCCCTTAAGCTGCCCGGAAGTCCCGTCACGAGATCAATGAGACAAAGGCTTCGGGAAGGCGTTTCAAACTTCATTAGGAGGGGAATGGAGGAGGCAGATGGAATGCCCGGTCGGGCGAATCCACACCTCCAAAACGCCCGACCGGGCGTTTGTGCGCTGAGCATCGTCCACAGTCCAGAAAGTTCGCCCGACCGGGCGATTTCACCATCCCAGAACGCCCGACCGGGCGTTTGAAGAAGCAGCGCCGAATCCAGAAAGTTCGCCCGACCGGGCGATTTCACTTTCCCAAAACGCCCGGCCGGGCGATTCAACTCTTACAGCCGTTTTTCCTTGTTTTTTTAGCCCTTTTCTTGGGTTTCCAACCCTAACTATAAATATCCTCTTTGTAAGACTTTAAGGGCAGACTTTGATGAATGTTATTATGAAGACTCCTTTGAGAGCATCTCCCATGTGAGATTTCTATCCAAATTCCTACATTGTAGGTTGCTTGTTTTATGTTCATTTGGCTAAGTCAAGTATAGGTATGCATTTATGGTTGTGTAGTCATGAATGTGGAGCCAATGGAGTATTTGCTTTGGGTGAAAGTAGCCTAGGGTTGCCCACATCTTTTTGTGGGAGGTCATAGGTCCTCAAAGAGGATTCCTCCTTCTTTACACTTTCTTCTCACCTTCTTTCTCTCCATCCAAAACCATTTTGAGTTTAGTTTTTGGAGGCTAGGCTCTTTATCTTTACTTTATCTTTGAAAACACAAAAAAATTGAAATCAAACACCGCTTTGGGTATTTCTTGGGCACATGGAAGGTTTCCCTCACAAGGAACCTTATCATTTGGTATCAGAGCCTAGGTGCCTACCAAGTGTTTGATTTTAAACCTCTATGAAATTTCATTTTCCTTGTTTTTCCTTATTTCTTTTGTTTTAGCCTTTGCTTGTTTATTGGTCAATTATTGTAGGATTGAGCTGATTTTTGGTGTGCATGAACCTTGAGATATGAACTATTTTCCTGAAAAATCTCAGCCAAAAATTCCATCATTTGATAGGTCAAATTAATGTGTGAAGTTGCTGCCCTGTTTTGTGCCCTAGTTTGACAGATTTGGGGAAAACGTAAAATTGAGGGTCCTCTTGATAACCTGCTATATTGGGGATATTTTTCCCTCATTCTAAACCCTTTAATCTTGTTATCTACTAAGTTTCATCAATTTTGGGGTTGGGTAGCCATATCAAAAAAAATTCCTAAAGATCAGCCAAGAGTTACATAAATTTTCAGCTCAACTAAGTTTCTTTGTTAGCTTCCTTAGGCATTGAACCTTACTTTCACATGCTTGATTGGCTTTACTTGCTTGGTTATATTGCCTATTTGTATACCTTGATTGATTTGTCTTAGCACTTGCATTTTGGAAGTTGGATATTGAGAGTGAGTGAACCTAGCCCTCACTATATTCTAAGCCTTTTTCCGAGTGACATTGGTGAGTGAATTGGGGGTGGGATTACCAATTGGGAAGTGAGTTCTTACTAAAATCTCCCCTTCTTGTGTGTGTGAGTGTGGATTTTACTAACCCTTAGGACTAGATCCTAGTTTATTTTTATTTCTTATTGTAGGTACCATTGTGAATGCCACCTCGTACTAGATCCACCACGATGGGGGATCCGCAACCGGGTGCGAGCACGAGTCTTAGTGTGGCGGGGGATGAGTTGAAAAACTTGATGGAAAAAATTATGACGGATTTGAGGGATCTAAAAGAAGGCCAAACCACAATGCATGTCACTCAAGATGCTATGTTCGGGGATTTGAAGGAACTCAAGGAGAACCAAGCATCCATCCATGAAAACCAAACTTTTCTCCACGACGAGCTCAACGCTTTGAAGGTCGTGCGACTATCAAGATCAAACACCCCTAGGAGCAATCACACACATCATGATGCCTCCGAGGGGAGTAATGGAGAGGAAGAGTCATATGGTTGGTACGATCATGGGGGGCGTGGGGGACAAGGAGGAGGACGGAATGGGAATAGGAATGGTAGGTTCGGGAACATGATGGGCGGAAGAGGGAATGGAAACATGGGGCACCATGGGTGGAATGGTAGGCATGGAAGATATAGAAACTATGAGGGGGAGATGGAGCCGCGGTATGATGATCCCACCAAGTCTATCAAGCACACATTTCCCGAGTTCCACGGCAAGTTTGATCCCGAGGCCTACTTGGAATGGGAGTCACAAATGAGCAAAATTTTCTCACTCCATAACTTTTCGGAAGGTGATAAGGTGAAGGTGGCAATAGCCGAGTTTCGTGGCAATGCGGATACATGGTGGAATGATACGATGAGGAGGAGAAGGATGGTTAGGGGAGGGGAAGTGGGTTCGTGGGCGGAGTTGTGTGAGATCATGAGGACTACCTTTGTACCAAAGTCCTATTTCCTCCGACTTCGAGGGGAGTTTCAAGATTTGAAGCAAGGGACGAAGAGCGTAATGGAGTACTACTATGAACTCCTATCATTGATGAGCAAGGTAGGGGTGGAGGAGCGAGAAGAGGCGACTCAAGATCGATTTATCCATGGCCTTAACATCAACTTGAAGCACAAGGTGCAAGTGGAGGCATTGAGGGGAATTTCCTTGGATGAGGTGATTGGGTTTGCCGACACTTTTGAGAGGCAAAGTAAGGAGTTGGTTTCTAGCCGGGCTAAATGGGCGTCTAGCCAAACCGGAGGGACGGGGACTAGCAAGTGGAGTGCTCCCGGCAAGAAGGTGGAAAACATGGCCAATCCAAACACCCAAGGGAGGCCGATCGCGAAGGCTTTACCGGGTACTCAACCTATTAAAGCTATAGCCCCTATGGAAGACAAGAAGGTTCAATGTTTCAAGTGCAAGGGGTATGGCCATTATGCACGCGAGTGCCCAAACCAACGGGTAATGGTTATCGGGCAAGATGGTAGCGTGTATAGTGAGGAAGATGAAGAAGATGGGGAGGGTGTGGGCACTAAAGAAGTGAGCCCGGACACCGACATAGCTTTTTCTAGTGCGAAGAAGAAGATACACCCTTAAGGGCAATGGTTGTACTCTGAATGCTCAATGTACAACCCAACCTTGAGGAGCATAAGGAGCAAAGGTGCAACATCTTTCATATGAAGTGTAAGGTGAAGTCCAAGACGTGCTTGGTCATTATAGATGGAGGGAGTTGTACAAATGTGGTGTGTGACCGGTTGGTGGCCAAGTTGGGATTGAAGGTACTTAAACACCCAAACCCCTACAAATTGCAATGGTTAGGGGACTCCGGAGAGTTGAGGGTGAAGGCTCAATGCAAAGTTCCATTGAAGATTGGGGAAGTTGAGGAAGAAATCCTATGTGATATCATTCCTATGACGGCATGTCATGTTTTGCTAGGGAGGCCATGGGAGTTTGATAGAAGGGCCTACAAAAATGGCTTCACGAATGAGTATTTCTACATGCTCAACGGGTTGAAGGTTCGTTTGAAGCCATTGCTACCTAGTGCCGTGTTTGAGGCTAGCCAACATCTACAAAAGGAAAGAGAGAGAGATAGGGAAAAAAGGCTAGTAGAAGAATGTGAGCTAAAAAAGCCAAGTGAGAGTGGGGGTGGTGAGAGAAAAATAAAAGTGCCCAAAGGAGAGCACCCACAAACAAGAGGGGGAAAGGAATGTTTGATAGCTAGTAAAACCGACCTTGGGTGGGCACTAAACAATCACCTCTCCGTTCTCCTCGTGGTCCGTAAGGATTTGTGCTTAGCTACTAACCTTGACCCGTATCCTTTGATTGTCCAAAGTGTGTTGCAGGAATTTGAAGATGTATTCCCGGAGGAACTCCCGAGTGAACTCCCTCCCATGAGGGGGATCGAGCATCAAATTGTCCTTTTGCCGGGATCATCACTCCCAAACCGGGCCGCATACAAGGCGAACCCCAAGGAGACACAAGAGCTACAAAGGCAAGTCGAGGAACTCCTTGCCAAAGGTCTAATTCGTTAATCTCTATCTCCTTGTGCCGTACCCGTCATTCTTGTACCTAAGAAGGACGGAAGTTGGAGGATGTGTGTAGATTGTAGGGCAATTAACAAAATCACCATCAAATATAGACATCCTATACCTAGGTTAGACGACATGTTAGAGGATCTTTGTGGCTCTATATGTTTCTCTAAAATTGATTTGGCTAGTGGATATCACCAAATTCGCATGAAAGAGGGAGATGAATGGAAAACCGCTTTCAAAACCAAATTTGGCTTATATGAATGGCTTGTGATGCCTTTTGGTTTAACTAATGCCCCTTCTACATTCATGCATTTGATGAATCATGTGCTTCGTCCTTTTATTGGGAAATTTGTGGTGGTATATTTTGATGATATCTTGATTTATAGTCGTAGTGTTGAAGAGCATGCTAGTCATCTTAGGAATGTGCTTGAAGTGTTGAGAATGCATACTTTATATGCCAAGTTGCCTAAATGCACTTTTTGTGTTGAGGAAGTTGTGTTTCTTGGTTTTGTTGTGGGAAAGGAAGGAGTGCGGGTAGATGAGAAAAAGGTGAGAGCCATTAGGGAATGGCCAACACCTAGGAATGTGAGTGAGGTTAGGTCCTTTCATGGCCTTGCTAGCTTCTATAGGAGGTTTGTTAGGGATTTTTCCACAAAAGCTTCACCCTTGAACCACCTTGTCAAAAAAAATGTTGAGTTTAAGTGGGGGGAGGAGCAAGAGAGAGCGTTTAGTACTTTGAAAAATGACCTCACGCATGCTCCCTTACTAGCACTCCCTAATTTTGATAAAACTTTTGAACTTGAGTGTGATGCAAGTGGTGTGGGGATCGGGGGAGTTCTCATGCAAGAGGGTAAGCCCATAGCTTACTTCTCGGAAAAACTAAATCAAGCCCAATTGAACTACCCCACATACGACAATGAGTTGTATGCTATAGTCCGTTGCCTTGAGAATTGGCAACACTACTTGATGCACAAGGAGTTTGTGATACACACGGATCATGAGTCTATTAAGTTCTTAGGAGGTCAACACAAACTTGATAAAAGGCATGCTAAATGGAGTGTTTTCCTAGAGACTTTTCCCTATGTCATTAGGTACAAGAAGGGAAAGGACAATGTGGTTGCCGATGCTCTTTCTAGGAAGCCTTTTGAGACCTTGCATGATGGCACTTTACTTGTGAGTGATACCGTGTGTTTGAGAAAGCGTGTGCTTACTATGTGTGCCTCCAAATATGTTGGATTTGAGTTTATTAAAGACCTTTATGACCATGATCATGACTTTTCTTCTATTTACGGAGCTTGTGAAAAAGGTGCTTTTGATAAATACTATAAGTTGGATGGCTATCTTTTTAGAGAGAATAGGTTGTGCATACCTTCAAGCTCTTTGAGAAATTTGTTGATTAAGGAGGCTCACCTAGGGGGCCTAATGGGTCATTTTGGGTTGCTTAAAACTTTTGACATACTAAGTGAGCATTTCTTTTGGCCTTGCATGAAGAAGCATGTTGAAAAGTTTTGTAGTAGTTGCTTAGAGTGTAGGCAAGCCAAGTCTAAATCTAACAATTATGGTCTTTACACCCCTTTGCCTACTCCTACACATCCTTGGGTAGACTTGTCCATGGACTTTGTTCTAGGTCTCCCAATGTCTCCTCGGAAAAATGATAGCATCTTTGTGGTGGTGGATAGGTTTTCCAAAATGGCTCACTTCATTCCATGTCGGAAGACAAGTGATGCTAAATTCATTGCTAGTTTATTTTTCAAGGAGGTTGTAAGAATCCATGGGGTCCCGAGAACTATTGTAAGTGATAGAGACGTCAAATTTTTGAGTTTCTTTTGGAAAACACTTTGGGGTAGGATGGGCACCAAACTCCTTTTCTCTACCACCGCACATCCCCAAACGGATGGTCAAACGGAAGTTGTAAACCGCTCATTGGGAACTCTTCTCCGTGCCTTGGTTTTTGAAAATAAAACTTCTTGGGAAGAATGTTTGCCTATAGCCGAATTTGCTTATAATAGGACCATACATTCCACCACCCAACAATCCCCTTTTGAGGTTGTCTATGGTTTCAATCCACTCACCCCGTTGGACTTGTCCACGGCCGATTTGCCTTTGTCTTATATGGTTGATGTAGGTGGGATGGAGAAGACCAAGTTTGTACAAGACGTGCACACTCGAGTGCAAGAACGAATCCGCAAGATGGGGGAACAAGTAGCTCAAAGGGTGAACAAAGGGCGAAAGAAAATGTTGTTCAACCCCGAAGATTGGGTGTGGGTACACTTTCGGAAAATACGTTTTCCCGACAAAGCAAGATCCAAGCTTGCCCCGCGAGGGGATGGCCCATTTATGGTCGTAGAGCGTGTGAACGACAATGCCTACATCATTGATCTTCCCGGTGAGTATAACGTGAGTTGTACTTTTAATGTGGCTGACTTGAGCCCGTTTGATTTTGTAGGGGACGACCCAGATTTGAGGACAAATCCTTCTCAAGAGGGAGAGGATGATACAAACGGGAAGTCCAAGGCCCGGGCTGACCCGACCACGACTCCCCTTAAGCTGCCCGCAAGGCCCGTCACGAGATCAATGAGACAAAGGCTTCGGGAAGGCGTTTCAAACTTCATTAGGAGGGGAATGGAGGAGGCAGATGGAATGCCCGGTCGGGCGAATCCACACCTCCAAAACGCCCGACCGGGCGTTTGTGCGCTGAGCATCGTCCACAGTCCAGAAAGTTCGCCCGACCGGGCGATTTCACCATCCCAGAACGCTCGACCGGGCGTTTGAAGAAGCAGCGCCGAATCCAGAAAGTTCGCCCGACCGGGCGATTTCACTTTCCCAAAACGCCCGGCCGGGCGATTCAACTCTTACAGCCGTTTTTCCTTGTTTTTTTAGCCCTTTTCTTGGGTTTCCAACCCTAACTATAAATATCCTCTTTGTAAGACTTTAAGGGCAGACTTTGATGAATGTTATTATGAAGACTCCTTTGAGAGCATCTCCCATGTGAGATTTCTATCCAAATTCCTACATTGTAGGTTGCTTGTTTTATGTTCATTTGTCTAAATCAAGTATAGGTATGCATTTATGGTTGTGTAGTCATGAATGTGGAGCCAATGGAGTATTTGCTTTGGGTGAAAGTAGCCTAGGGTTGCCCACATCTTTTTGTGGGAGGTCATAGGTCCTCAAAGAGGATTCCTCCTTCTTTACACTTTCTTCTCACCTTCTTTCTCTCCATCCAAAACCATTTTGAGTTTAGTTTTTGGAGGCTAGGCTCTTTATCTTTACTTTATCTTTGAAAACACAAAAAAATTGAAATCAAACACCGCTTTGGGTATTTCTTGGGCACATGGAAGGTTTCCCTCACAAGGAACCTTATCAGTGAAGTAAAATCATAATAAGAGTGATGTGTTTTGTGAACAAGAGTGAAGTAAAATCATAATAAAAGTCATGTGTTTTGTGAATAACAGTGAAGTAAAATCATAATAAGAGTCATGTGTTTTGTGAACAAGAGTGAAGTAAAATCATAATAAGAGTGATGTGTTTTGTGAACAAGAGTGAAGTAAAATCATAATAAGAGTGATGTGTTTTGTAAATAAGAGTGAAGTAAAATCATAATAAGAGTGATGTGTTTTGTGAACAAGAGTGAAGTAAAATCATAATAAGAGTGGTGTGTTTTGTAAATAACAGTGAGTGATGTGTTTTGTAAACAACAGTGAAGTAAGATCATGCTAAGAGTGATGTGTTTTGTAAACAACAATGAAGTAAGATCATTGGTGTACGATTCCAAGACTCGTTTGATTACGTTGCCTGAAGGAAGTGAGGCATAACTTGATAAGGTACCATCCTTGAAATTACTCATGCTGTTAATTTCTTAACTTCATTGAACTTAATTATAGATAGTTATGAATATAAAATATTTTATCTACTTTAACTTGTGAAAAAATTGTCACTGTTCTACATGATTACTGAATTTACAAAAAACCTTATCTGGTTATGTGATAATAAATTTATGTATTACTAATTTTATCTTTATATTTGTAATTGAGGTAATAAAAATTAAGATATGCACATTCAATCTCCAAAATATTTTCTCTGTTTTTTTTCTCCAGAATCAGCTTCCATTGATCTGCTTATATTTGAACAAATTGGTGCAGGATGTTGTCGTTTTGCTGCGAGTTTGCTGCGGCGAACGCGATTATGCCCGTCTTTTCCTTGGAACAAGCAGATCAAAACCGCAGCTCGATTAGTCTCCAATTCGCCGGCAGTTGGTGAAGAATTGGTGTTGTCGTGACGGCGTAGTCTTTCGGCTATTGAGCGGAGGCCGGATTCATTGTTGGAGCTCATATCTTTGTTTCTTTCACAATACAGTCGGTGCAATGATTCATTCTTTACTGGTATTTTTGTTATTAAAATTTCTGACTAAGAAATCAGAATTCAAGGATCATGTATTCGATGCTGCAACACTTCATCTTCTCCCTCTCGCTCGCCAATACATGATCCACGTACCTGCAAATTTACACAAATCGGTTATTTCCAAAAATACCCCCCTGCTATTTTTATTAACTAATAATGTGTACTTTTATTAATCATTGGATTAAGATGATGTGTGACTGAGATTTGTTCTCTAGTTACACACTTAAGATTAGTTATATCTTGATCACTAACCTCTATATATATATATGCTGGGTGATTTGTAAAACATGATTACATGAGTATGATAATGCAGTAGTCAACTCTAAATTAAGTTCAATAAAAAAAATCAAATTAATCTGTAACTAAAAATGCTACTTGGATTCAACAGGTTTTATTTATGTTTTGGCTATTACTCTAATCAATTATTGCTCGACTGAATCGTTTTTCTGAAAAATTTATTTAGATTCGATATCTATATATATTTGTGGTCCTTATAATACATTATTTGTGAACTTTATGGTGGGGTTCGGTTTCCTAGATAAAATAATATCAACATACAATCTAGGATTGAGTTGTGATATTAATTTAGTCATATGAGATTAGCTATGACTAATTATCCCATGATTATTCATCTAGGATTGAATTATGGGATTGAATCTCATGAACCAAACGCACAACATATTTAATCCAGGATATAATCTTGCAAACCGAACAACCCATATTTGCTAGCGATAAAAAGACTGTGCTAGTCATGTTAACAGATTGTAATTAATGGATTTTTACATAAGAATTAGTATGAGAGAAAAGCATGTTCAAAAACAATTGTTTTGCATGCACCTTAATTTTCTTATTTGGGAAATATTATGTAAACTGGGCTGGGCTAGTGAAGCTAATCGGGCAGCGTGAAGATATCCGTTTCTAAGACCATCCACAATAGGCGCCCATCGACCGCCCATCCGAGCGCCGGCGCTGGGCGGTCTATTGCAGCCGCCCAGCGGCTGAGTGGAGAGAGAAACCGCGCAGCGCTGGGCGGTTATGTGGCGCTGGGCGGTCGGCTGGGCGGTCCGTTCGGCGCTATTGCAGCGCCCGGATCGCCCAGCGCACCGCCTAGCGCGAAAATTAATTTTTTTTTCCGAAACACTATATATACGCGCTTTGCTCGTCATTTTAACGAGTACTCTTTCTATCTTAATTTCTGTTCAAGATCAACAACGGGAAATGGATCTCAACAACGAGCCTAGTTCCGGGAGTAGCGGGTCACAAACTCCGACGATCCCTGTGGGAAGTGGATGGGGTCAGGTGCCCGGGTACTACAACATGTACCCGTGGCAGCAGATGATGCCCGGGGCCCCAATGGGGGGGAGTCCGCCGGGGGGTTTCCGCCGATACCGGGGTAGGTACCCGGGATGCAGATGATGCCCGGGGGAGCACCGGCGACACAGCGGACTCCGGGGGTCGTACCGGCGACACAGTGGACTCCGGGGGTCGTACCGGCTACACAGGGGACTCCGGGGGTCGTACCGGCTACACAGGGGACTCCTGGGGGGTCCCCGGCGACGGCGGGGGATGTCTATCGCCCCAGTTTTGATTTTTCGACTGGGTCTTCGCACACATCGACCCAAACACCCTTGGGGGTTTGATAGTTTCTCCTTAGATGAGTTGGGGTTTGATACTCTCGGAGCTCCGGAGACTCTAGTTCAAGGGGAGGGGCAGTGCCGGGGTGTGGCGCCCCAAAGAAGAAGGGCAAGAAGAAGGTCGGCGAGTCGTCGCAGCCGGGTGAGGAGGAGGTACGGAGGAGGTGGACGGACGACGAGAACGTCGCGCTCAGCAAGGCGTGGGTGAGTGTTTGCGACGATCCTCTCGTTTCGAACGAGCAAAGGATCGTCAACATGTGGGGCAAGATAGCAGCAGCCTACCAGAGATTTTGCCCGGAGGGGAGGCCCCGCAACGGGGAGGATTGCCGGAAGGGCTGGAACCGAATCAGGGCGGCGGTCTCCCGATTTTCGGGTTTGTACACCAACGCACTCCGCATGATGAGCAGTGGCCAAACGGAGGATGACTGCAGGAGAATAGCGGAGAAAGCCTTCCCACTGAAGGGTTTATACAAGGACTTCACCTACTGGAACTGCTATCTTGTACTGAGCGAGTCCGAGAAGTTCCGAGTAGGTGTCGACTCTGGCTGGCCGAAGAAGCAACGACTGAACTACACCGGCGATTACAGCGGCAGCAGCGGAGGTTCCCACGACCTCCCCGAGACGACGCAGGAGTTCCCCACGCCGCGTTCGGTCGGTGGCCGACCTCGCCCGATTGGGCGCAAGCGCGCTCAGCAGGCGGCGAGAGGGAACGCCGGGGCTTCCCAGGAGGTCCAGTCGGCATCCCCCCTTGGCCAATCCACCCAGGAGCTCAAATTCTTCGCTCGCGCCCAAACGCGCGCTCAGTTGATCAAGACGATGGCCGAATGGCGGGTGGCGACGGATCCCGTGGAGAAGAGCGTGCTTCAAACCTTGCTCATGAGCCTGCAGGACGAGTTGGAGGCTATACGGAGGGAGACCGGTGGCGGCGGCAGCGGCGTAGGCGGCGGAGGCGACGACGATGGTGGCGGCGGCGATGGTGGCGACGGAGGCGACAGCGACGGAGGCGACGACGACGGAGACGAGGAGTGAATTGTCACTCTTTTTTATTAATGTATTTTTTTTAAAAATTAATTTACTTTTTTTAAATTATTGTACTTTTTTAAATTTTAATAGTATTATTAAACTTTTCCCGTATATGTCTCGTAAATTAAATTCCGTATATTGTGTGATTGTTAATTATGTCATTTTATATAATTGTTATTAGTGATGTGGCTATTGATGTGGCTGGGCTATTTATGATGTGGCTAGGCTATGGCTGGGCTATTTATGATGTGGCAGGAGGATTTTTAGTGCTGATGATGTGGCAGTGGCTAGGCTATGGCTGGGCTATTGCTGGGCTATTCCTATTGTGGATGGCCTAAGGTTGTTGCCAGCTTCCAAACTAGTGCCTCAAAATTTCTGATGGTTCAGACTCTATAGAGTATAAAGTAAGCAGGGTCAAATCTGCAGAGAACAAGAGTTACGTGATGTTGCAAATTGCCTTAGACCTCCATACTCTTAGACAAGAGAGCATGAAAGTGGGTCCGGACCCACTTTTATTCATTTTTTACTCTCTACTCTTCTCCAAGAGCACAACACTCACATTCATACTATTCCGCAAGAACATGCTCAAGGTCCCACCATTCTATTATTCAATTTAAATAAAAATATTTCCACAATATTAAAATGCATTAAAAATACCCGGAATACTATTACAAATTACAAAAAAAATTAAAAAGTATATAATTAAAATCCTAAAAAATAAAAATTACATAATCAAAGTCCTAAAAATTAAAAATTACATAATTAAAATTCTACAAATTAAAAATTACATAATTAAAAATACCCCCGTGGAAGACTAGTCATCTGCCATATCCCCAATATTTTCCGGAGACCCATATCATTGCCAAATGTGAATCAAGTTGCTCGGGAGTCATCCGAGACCTATCGGCCAAATTGAGTTGAGCCAAAAGGGTCCACAACGAGTTGGTAGGGGGTTGAGGTGGCACAAAGGGAGCGGGGTGGATGGAGTCTCGACGCGATGGCGGTTGGTCGTCGCCTTCTTCCTTCCTTGCGGCCGGCGTTGGGAACTGCTCGTGCCGGCGTCGGGGCTACCCAAGTTAGCTCCGGAAAGCTGGCTAGCCACCTCATCGGAGCCGCCGTCGGATAGGGATAACGACCTCGACCGTTTGCTGGAGGAGGATGATAAGCCTCCCCTATACTTCGAATTTCTACGCACCTACTGCCAAGCGCCGAGGTGCTTGAATGGTTTGTAATGCATGGAATGGTAGGTCGACATGGTGGCCGTGATGATGTCGGTCTCGCTCATGCCGCTCCCCGCCAACCGTTGTTCCTGGAGGTAATACCCTTGAAACTTTTGGATTTCTTTGTTGGCTTTGAAGATGGCATTGAAAACCATACTCTCGTTGCGCTCGATGGTTCCCTCCAGTCGGTTGGCATTGTACCGGCGAGAGACGCGCCACCAAAACCTCTCTGGGAGATTTGGTTCGTGCCGGTTTCCGGATATTCGGATATTTCGAAATAGACTTTGAACATCTTCTCCATCTCTGGCGGAGTGTACGCGGTGCGGACGTGAACGTCACCGCCACGACTATGAGTAGGAACACTACGAGGATGAGGACGAGGACGAGGAGTGCTGGGGTTGTCCTCCGGAGTTTGGGAGCCGCCGATCCCTCCCGATCCTTGTTCGGGCGTCCACCCGTATCGCCCATCGGTGGCATCTTTCTCGTCCACCGGATAAGGCCGATGCAACCCGGAATTTGAGAACCTTGGGTTTGAGGAGGGGCAAAGAATTCCGTATCCGGATGAGGGAATGGTGTTGGGTTGAACCATTCGTGGTTCCATCTGCGGGAGTCGGAGGAGTGATCGCCGAAGCCGGACATTTTTTTGCAAGAGTGAAAAGATTGAGAATTGATGAGAGAATTTTGATAAGAATTGTATAGTGTGGTGTGAAATATTTTGTGTGGAAATTAGGGGTATTTATAGATGAAAAATGTGAATTTTGGGGAAAATTGAAAAATAAAGTAAAAGTGGAGAGAAAACGGATATAATTTATTGGGAAGTGGGAAAATATTTTTTTTATTTAAATATAATTTTTAAATTAAATTCAAATTTTTAAAAAAATAGAAAAAGCCAACGGCAATGTCGTTGGCCAATAGAATGCTGCCACGTCGCCCTGCTCAGCGGCACAGACGTGCTCGATATATCGAGCAGCGCCGTGCCATCACGGACGCCGTCCGCCCCATCGAGTAGTGATGGGGATGCTTTTATGTCTTGGAGTTGGGCGGTACCCCACATCTTGATTTCGGATGAGATACGACTAACTCTCTTGAGTTGGGTAGCTAAGGCGTGAGAAGTAATTAAGGTCAAAGACAAAATGAAAAACAAGTAAATTGAACTTGGCTTGACATACATGATATAGTAAATGACATTCTCTCAAGGCTACGACTTGACTTCCTAAGACTAAGGTCATCCGCATCCATGTTTCTTATCCGTCTCTTAACCGTCTCATCTCTTCACTATTCATGGGCCCCACTGTACTTTTCACCCCATCTCTTAACTAAGAGACAGCACATGCATCCCTCTATCTCTTAACCGTTTCTTAACCATCTCATCCCTTAATTATTCATTCAATTTCATTTTTTATTTTTATTTCCAACAAATTCAATTAATAAAAACACACTTCATTAATAAAATAAAATTACAATTTAAAATCATAAAAAAAATTGCATAATTAAATAAAATGCATAATTAAAATCTTAAAAAATAAATAAAAAAGACATAATTTAAAATACTAAAAATTAAAAATTACACACTTAAAAACTACTCCGCTGGCGAATCATCCCCCGAAGGCGGTGGCGGTGCACTCAAGCCACCTGTAGGCGGAATACCAATTTGTCTTGCCATCTACTCAATTCTGGCAAGATGGGTTTGATATTGGGGAGGCGTCATGCGGGAAGTGTCAACCATCGTGGCGGTCAAGTACACGGACAATAGGGTGTTCGAGCCCGAGACCGAGCCGGCCTGGCTTGATTCGCCTCGGCCCCTCCTCCCTCTAGCCGCCTTGGTCCCTTGCGGCCAACGACGCCCACTGGAGGAGCCCCCTGCATCGGTGGTCGTGCCCTCAACCTCTTGTGAGGCGTTGCTTGACCCGCCCTCACTAGACGAGTATTGGCCACCCGCTGTGTGCTTCGTGCGTTTCGAGCTCGAGCCCGTGCTGGACTGGACACAGCCAGCCCACCTTTCAACATCGTTTACCGCCTCCCAGACATCGACATGTTTGAATTCTTTGTTGTTGTCGTCAAAAAAGACTCGCATAGTCGCTCTCAGAATGCCGGCTCCACTAGCTCCGCTTTGGTAATTCGCCGCTTTATTCTTGTAGATCCCGCAAAAATTTTTGACATCTCTGTCGACTCGGTCAAAATGACTGCGGAGCATCTTCATGGTGCGGCGGCGGGACCCCTTTGGCTTGTTCTCGTTGTAGGCGTCGATGACCTTTTTCCAAAAACACTTGCGGGTTTGTTGATTCCCGACGATGGGATCGTACGAGACGCTGACCCAAGCGTTGAACAAAGTCATCGTGTCGCTGCGGCTGTATGGATGACGGCCTACATCCTCCTCCTCCTCCTCGGCCGCCTCCTCCTCTTCCTCCACGGCGTCGAATGCGCGACCCCCAGAGCTTCCACCGCCTTGTCCTCCTTCCGGATTGGGTTCATCCGGAAAATCCTTCCTAATTTGGGATAATCCCTGCGATTGCCCATACCACGGGGCGGAGGGACGAGAGTATGCATCCACATCAAAATAGGGTGGTTGGTACGCCGCCGGCGTCGACGAGCCTTGGGTGCCCGACGTCGACAAACCGGAACCGGAAGCACCCAAGACATTGTACATGCCCCCCAGTCGCCAAACGTGTTCAAGTCATAGCCGCCGGAGCAGCCAGAGTTTCCGTCGCCGGACATTTTGAGATAAAAATTGGAGAGTTGAGATGAAAATTGGAGAGAAAAGAGAGATGAATTGAGAAGAATAGATGTGTGTTTGTGTGTATAATGAGAATGAAAGAGGAATATTTATAGAATAAAAAAAGAAAAAACAAATAAATAATTAAAAATTACCGTTGAACGGTAATATTACCGTTTTTTAGTTTTTATTTTTTTATTAAAATCGAATTTTTTTTAAAAATATTTATTGCGTCGACATGACGACGCCCACTCGCGGGCCGGCGAGTGGGCGTCACGCCTAGCGCCAGCGCTCGCCAACCCACCATCCGGGCCGAGACGCCCGCCGAGACGAGACCGAGATGGATGGCTGCATCGCTGTCTCGATGCCGTCTCGTCTCTCCGAGACAGGATAGAGACAGCATCGAGACGCGATGCGGATGGCCTAAGACGACTCAGGCCATCCACTACGCTGTCTCTATACCGTCTCTTAAACCGTCCCTTAACTACTATTTGAGCACTATTTGAGGGCCCCACTGTCCTTTTTTCATCCATCCCTTAACTAAGGGACGGAACCTGCAACGCTCCGTCTCTTAACCGTCTCTATACCGTCCCTTAATTACTATTCATTCAATTTCATTTATAATTTTTTTTTCAACCCAATTCAATTTAAACAAACACACTTTATTAAAATTAAAACAACATTACAACTTAAAATTAAAAAAAAATGAAGACATAATTAAAATTCTAAAAAAATAAAATAACATTACAACATAAAAAAAAACAACTTAAAATCCTAAAAAAATAAAAATGACATAATTTAAAATACAATTTTATAGAGACAACCAAAAATGAGTTTGTCCCACATCGAAAGTGGAACATAAACATTCAAGGATGTCTCTATAAAAGAGAGACAACCAAGAATGAGTTTGTCCCACATCGAAAGTGGAACAAAAAACATTCAAGGATGTCTCTATAAAAGAGAGACAACCAAGAATGAGTTTGTCCCACATCGAAAGTGGAACATAAAACATTTAAGGATCTCTCTATAATAGAGAGACAACCAAGAATGAGTTTGTCCCACATCGAAAGTGGAACATAAAACATTCAAGGATCTCTCTATAATAGAGAGACAACCAAGAATGAGTTTGTCCCACATCGAAAGTGAAACATAAAACATTCAAGGATCTCTCTATAAAAGAGAGACAATCAAGAATGAGTTTCATAAATTCGCAAGCCCATCAGATATATATTGGCTATTACGAATTTCTTGTATTTATTTATTTGTAAAAATTGTTTTTAAATATAAAAACAATTTTTATAAATAAAAAGTATTTTTTTTAAAAAATTCAATTTTTTTTAAAAAAAATTGAATTATTGCGTCAGCGTGACAACGCCCACTCGCGGACCAGCGAGTAGGCGTCACGCATGCATCGGGCGTGCGACACGTCGCCCAGGCGCGTGGCGGGACGGCGCGTCCCGTGTCTCGCGTGTACGGGCTACGGGACGGGCTGGCGCGCGGCTCGGGACGGGACGATCGTCGCAACGCGTCCCGCGGAGGACCCGTCCCTCCGAGACGAAACGCGAGCTCGTCGCGGGACGCGTAGTGGATGGTCTCATTAACTTAGAAAAGATCGACTTAAAAGTACTAAAGCTAAAAGCTGCATAACTAGAATAGTACATGAAAGGATAAGGGACAACTCGAGTATAACTAGACTAGATATATACATGAAAGGGCAAGGGACAACTCTTAAAATTAAGAGTATAACAAAAATAAAATTTGAATATCAAAGGGTAAATCATTTTGAGAGAGTCAATAAAGTAAACAAATTGGATCCTAAATTATCTAAACAAAAAACAACAAAAGGGTACGAAAGATTTCGACAAGCAAAATTTCCCCAAGTAGGCAGAATTATCGACGCAGTGCATTTAAGGAATGCTGTAAGATAAGTGTGGGTGTGGCTTTATATTCTAAGATCACGTCTATATGCAAGCATACAGAGAACATGGAAGGTCTCGCCATCAACACGCAATATAAGGTCTATGGTGATTGGTGATTGCGAACAACCAAAAAGCCAAAGCCTCACAAGCGGAAAGGCCAAAGGTCATGCTAATAAATCCAACAATATAACCTATCTTGTTAAAATTCATAATTCTTATCCCACATTGACTTGGTAACAATCCTAGCTCACCTATATAAGTGTGGATAATCCTCCCCCCTTATAAGGTCTTTTAAGGGGTGAGTGACCCATTTCTAATATGGTATCAGAGCGGGTCCAAATCGATGATGGATTATATCTCTTTATCTCTTCTCTTGCCTACCCACGTGATGGAAGTCTGATGTGTCATTCTGGCCCACACGTGAGAGGGCGTGTTAAAATTCATAATTCTTGTCCCACATCGACTTGGTAACGATCCTAGTTCACCTATATAAGTGTGGATAATCCTCCCCCTTATAAGACGTTTTAAGGGGTGAGTGGTCAATTTCTAATATCTCTCTCATTGCGACCGCTCGCATGGTTGCATAGTTTGACAAGTAGACATTAGACAGGACTTAGTCTCATTATGTAGTTTGATTGAGCATAGTACTTAGTTTCAGAACAGTGTCACGAAGGGATTAGTTTTTTTGACATAATTAATCTTGCTAACTTCTTCGGACAAGTTTAATCTCGTGTATCAAAACACACTATTGCAGCAATACGAGTTCTGCCGTACAACTGAAGTTACAACCTAATCTAAATTTGAAAAACTTTGTAGGAGTAATTACATTTAATTCAAGATGAATCCAAAATCTGGCCCTCTCTAAAAAGGTGAACGCATATAAACCGAGTCCAAGTATTTGGAATTTGATTAGCGGTTATTAAACAAGAGATTTAGTGGGAAACACGTAGTTTTTTCCCTAAAATGAGCAGACATGGAAGCAAAGGTCCTCATATTTTTTTTATCATAGACCCTGCTTTAGTTTAGAATGTCCATAATTTTAAACCAAATATTTATGGAATCTGCCTTTTAAGACTATCTCCTTATCTGTTTTGTGGAATCACAATATAGATAGGATTTTTAAGTAAGAGAATTTGTTGAAATCATCTCCATGCCATTGTTGGTGCTGCTCTGAAATTATTCTTTTTTGGACCTTTGTATTAATTATTTAATTGCACATGATAATATTCAACAATTTTCAGGTTTGTTGCAACTTCCGTGTCACAGTGTCACTTTTTAATACTACAACACTATTCTATCGAGATGAGAAAATAGAACATCTTTGGAATAAAGGATTCTTGTTCATTATTTGGCTTCGAATTGATCTTTTGGAATTCTAGTATTTATACGTGTTCTAGTGATTATCTTTGATAAGATTATAAGAATATAGAGGAGAATTGATGCTGTTGCTTTTGCAGCATGAATGTATGGTGAGAAATAATAATATGGAGTATTAATCAGGATCGGGAATAAAGGTATGTAGTACAGAAATTTAAATTGATTAACTTGGTGATTCTTGTATTTTTTCAAAAATTTATTTGGGACTTTTGCCCCTTTGCTATCAACATAGTAATTGAGATGGAGTATTAATTTGAGTATGAACCTCCTTTCTATTATAATAATATAAGGCTAAGTAAAATATTCAAAAATTAAATATTTGAATCGAATCAAATTGAAATTTAAAAATAGTTTAGCTCTTTTGGATTTTTATCTGGTCCAATTTATATTTTTAGAAACTTTTGGTTTTTTATTTAGTTCAGTTCAGATCTACATACAATAAAAAAAATGAAAAACTGAATTTAATTATAATATTATATACTATAATATATTAGACTTTAAAATACCCTAGTTATGTTGGTTTATTGGATATGCAAATTGGTTGATATGATATTTTTATGTAAATATTGGAAAAATAATTTCTGGGTTTCTTATTTTTCTCAGAATTTTGGTACGATTTTCATTTTTTTTAATTCAAATTAGTTTTTGTAGTTCTTAATTCGGATTTTAAGGTTTGGTGTTTCGTATGATTCAATTAGATTTGATTTTAATTTTCCCAAAATTTTGATTTTCTGTTCAATTCAGTTTTTAAAAAATGAATGGAAAATCAAATGATCACCCCTATATAATTTATGGCTAAAAAGTCGATTTTGGATATGCACTTAAACATGTGGTGGTATATAGTTTTCATATACATGTGATTTTTAGGAAAACTTGTAAACATATGATTGATAGTATCAAATTGTGTTTAATGAGTAATGTAGAAAGTCACAAGAAATAATACCATGACCAATGGCGTATCTAGGTAGAAACAAGAGGGGTATAACTGTATCTCCAAAATTGATAATATTAATATAACTTTTAGTATGGATTTACATGAATCATGTTTGCTCTAGTGCCTCTAGTGGCAACTGGCTTGACATTTCTACCTATTATTCCCGTGTTCCGTCCCATAATAGATGACACACTTGGAGATTGACATGGGATTTTAGGAGATGTTGTTTTGTATGTTAAGTAGAAAGAGAAAATATTATATTTATATTAATGTGAGAGGGAACTTTTTCCAAAAAAATGAAATGTAACATCTTTTGTGAGACAAACTAAAAAGGAAAGTGTGACATCTACTATGGGACGGAGGGAGTAATACTTATTCTGCTTTTTATGTTTTTTTTATTGTACTTTTACATGCATTTCTAATGTTTTATTTCTGAACTCACATTTTCTTTTCTTTTGTTATGAAATTAGTTCTTGTAGTTATGTAATTATTTGTACTTCTATTTTCTTTTCTAGATATTACATTATAATAATAGCTAGTATGTTGTAATTGTTTTTTGTTTTTCATATTATGCCTATTTTTTTAATTGCTTTGATTTTCTATATAACACCGGATTACTATAGTTGATCATTTATGTAATATTACTTGTAGTAAGACTCATAATTCAATTTTTTTTTACTTTTTTAATTGCTTTGTTTTTTTATATTATATTCATTATTTTATAGTATAATATTATTTTCAATACAACTTGTACATCAAATAAAAATTCTTGTTATAGTTTAGTATATCGTAATTATTTGTTTTATAATTCGTACCCCAAAATCATAAATTCTGGATACGCTACTGACCATGACCAAGAAATTTTCGATCACAGGGAAACTCTCTTGGGAAAATGGTGATCCGGTTTAAAAGAATATATAATTAAAAGCTCTAACTTATAAATCTAACAAAAAGTAAATTTTCAGCAGAACATGTTCATATTAAGACTAAGTTTTTAATAAATATGGACGTCTAATTTCATAGTTATACAAAATGCACGTTTTATAAATTGTCAATTACGGATTAAACATATAATATACGCAAATATATTTCTTATTTATGATATATACCATTTTACGGTGTATATTCGGTACGTACCCTAATATCCAGTACATACCAAAATTTTGGTATGTATGGCACATTATACTGTATTATATGAAATTTCATATAATTACAATACTAAAATATTTCGGTATATCAAAATTGCAATATTGTATTTTTTTCGCTACGATAAATATGGGTATTTCAGTATATTTTTTCCAATGCATTTACTAACTAGAGACCTAATGGATTATCCTTCCATTGATGATCAATTTTTGTAAATCATTTTTAGGCTAAAATCATACATGACTAGATTAAATAAATCCACGTATTACATATGAGCTGCTGAAAAACCAAATAGTCAACTTATGTGGTATGTCTATAATAAGAGCTAATCACACTTGAGTGACTAGATTCAATAAATTTTTAGACCTAAAACCAGATAGCTCAAGAATAACGTAATTAATAATTTATTAATTTTTAATGGTATGTGGTACGTCTATATTCTGGATACTGATACACACAATCCAATTAATTTCCATTACCAACATATATATTTAAATACAAACATATACAAAAATATTTATTTATTTAGAAAATTATAAGAGAATAGACATTTGACCAAAATCATACTCATTGTCATTGTATTGGAAGACAATCTCAATAGGCTGATTATGTAGTGACAAAACCCATAGGTTTCTTGGACCAAAAGAAGAAAGAAAAAGAAATCGCAAAAAGAAAAACTCTAAAAGAAGATTCTTGATTTAAAAGAACAAAATTAAATAATTTCTTGTCTGAGGACAGTATATATGTTTGGGACGAATATATTACTGTAAATTCATAATTTTAACAACTTTTTTTTATATATTCGAACACACGATAAATAATTTATTAGGATCATATTCACTACAATCATATTTCGAAAAATCATAATCCCTAATAATATTATTATGATAAAAAAATATACTATCCCTTAAATATTTTGTGACTCTTGATCCGTATTGGACTAGCAAATGATGCTCTGCATTCCATTATAAAATGCTATTATCATATTCAATAAAGGTATGGTAGAAAATTGAAAGTTTCTATTTGACTATTTTACTATAAGTATATGTGAAATTGAAAAGTAACATGGCAAGATTTTGAACATAAAAAGAAAAAATAAAAGAAACACAGAATATTAGTATTACATCAATATTTGATGAGATTGAGTGTATGATACACTATCTGAATGATAAAATACACATAATCAGATATTCTTACTTGGAAAGTGATTCTTAACGCAAATAGACGAATTAGCCCTCTCTTTTGGCCCAGATAAAAATTGCATATAAAAATCCCCACCCTTGATATAAAATCTGAAAAAGCACTCTTTGTAAAAAAGATGATATCTCCAGACAAAAGAGTCAAGATTCCTCAATTTGACCGTACTAACCACTGGTTTTGTTAGGAATCGAGAGTGTGAAAAGAAATCTGGAAGCTGCTAGAATCTTTTTATTGGAAGAATCATCGTGCATTGCCTTTTCTACCCTCCATCATGATCATCCCCTTCTCTATGTTTAACCGACCCCAAGGGCAATATAGTAATATCTCAATATACATGTGTGATAGTACCAAGTAAGCCACTATTTAGAGCATATTATTCTTGTGTGTAATCTCGTATGTAGCCACCTTTCATGTATGAGTATATTACATCCAACTAGGCAAACAGATTTTTGAGGGTGAAGAAAAAGCATTTTTGAAAGGGGGAATATTGGTGAGAATTGAAACGCAATGAATTTTAATTTGGGCTCTAAAAACATTCCAGAGATCCTCACAGAAGTTTCGGGTATGGATGATTTCATCAAGCAATCATCGATGCTGGATTTTCATGTCCATGCATTGGAAGAAGAATTGCATAAGATTGAAGCTTTCAAACGTGAACTTCCTCACTGCATGCACCTGCTCAAACATGGTCTCTCTCTCTCTGTCTCTCTCATTTGTTTACATTTGTTTTGATTTTATTTATTTTGCAGTGATTGAAAGGTTGAAGGCAGAGAGCGGAAGAGATGGAAGGGTAAAAGCGTCAAATGAATTCACCGAGAAGAAAGATTGGAGGACTTGTATTCAGATCTGTACACCGATGTCAAGAGATGAAGCCTCTGTTTTTCCCCTGAAATCAGTAAATTTATCTTTCATATTTGGTATTCATTTTAATTGGATTTGCATGAATTAAAAATAGGTTACGATTTCAGAGATTCACGGAAGGGCTGGGAAATAGGAAAGAAGGAGGGGCATTTTCGGCATTCAAGAGAGCAAAGAGTGAGGCTGATTTGAGCGATGATGGAACTCCTAGGCAAGATCAGAAGAAACAAAGGCGTTGTTGGTCTCCGGAGTTGCACAAGATATTTGTTGATGCCCTCCAACAGCTTGGTGGCGCGCAGAGTAACATATCTCTTTTCATAATAATCATACTACTACTATTTTTTTAATGTATTTTTATAAGTATAAATGTTTAATCCAAGTTTATAATGCGTTGAATTCTAGCAGCGGCCACACCCAAGCAGATTAGGGAGCGTATGAAGGTTGAAGGACTCACTAATGATGAAGTTAAAAGTCATTTACAGGTAAATTAAGATTACAAGACTGTTATGATCACCTAATTCCATGCATTACATTTTATTCTAAGCAAATAAATTTGGATTGCAAATTTCAGAAATACAGAATCTATATGAAGAGAGTTGATTCAGCGGAGCCGATAGCAGTTTCAGGGTTCCCTGTGGATGGTGGCAAGGTGGTTAAAGGGGGCTCTGCAGCCACCAGCGGTGAGAGTATCGGAAATGAAGACGAAAACGACGACTAGTTGGTGAGAGCAACAAGGACCTTGCTTTCCATACAAAAACACATCATATACTCCTCCTACTTCTTAATTAATTTTACTTTCATTCTACACTTTGCAAGACAATTTAAAATCGATTTTCATATTGCTTCATATAAAGCTGTTTTGAGATATTTACTAGTACCATGTTTTTCTGAGGAATTCATTTAGGATGCCAATTTAATTTATGTTTTTCAAATGCATGCACTAATTTTATTCTCCTGTCTTCTTGTATCAAATTTTTTTCATCACCTGCCGGTAGTGCATGTGTTAGGAAAATTGGAATATAACTTGTTTAGAGAATAAAGTCAAATAAAAATTTTCAAGCCAGTGTACAACACAAGTATGGTTGCACTTTTTGCTTTAGTAAAAGTAGCAGTAGTAATACATATATAGGCATGCACCTATACAAGTATAGTATTATAAAAGTTATGCTTTTTGTCGAGATGATTCTAGTTATAAAATGTAATGCATCTTCAAGTTCGTGGGTCGATTCATGGGAGTTAACTTTGTGTTTTGATGAATAAAAATTACTACAAAAGTGCAGAGTGCACATATTCATTTTATTAGTATAATATATGGGACATATGTAAGAATAGCATGATATAATAGTCGGCAAATGATTTTGTAGATTATTACTATTATATCCAACGTCGTTATGGATTTTCTAGATTATTTTCCTCAAAATGAAGGTGTGGTACTATCGTAACTTTCAAGTACGAACACGGACCTGACTCCAATCATTGTAAGTTTGTAACACAATTAGAGCATCCACAACGCGTCCCGCGCGGCTCGCGTTCCGTCCCGGAGGGACGGTTCCGCCGCGGGACGCGTTGCAACGTTCGTCCCGTCCCGTAGCCCGTATCCGCGAGACAAGGGACGCGCCGGCTCGTCACGCGCCCCCAATGCATGCGTGACGCCCACTCGCTGGCCCGCGAGTGGGCGTCGTCACGGATGACGCAATAATTCATTTTTTAAAAAAAAATTGAATTTTAATAAAAAAAATTAATTTTCAAACGGTAATATTACCGTTAATTTTTTATTTTCTTTTTTTAAAATTTTTTTTACTATATAAATAATCCTATTTCGTACTCATTTCAAACACAAACACACATCTATTCCTCTCAAATCCTCTCTATCACTCCAATTTCCATCTTAAATCAACTCAAACAAATGGATCCTTTTGAGCAAATGCGTCAATTAATGGAACAATCACTTGAAGAAGATCGACGACGAGAGGCGGAGGAAGTCGCGCCACCCCCACGACGCTCCCGGAAGTACATCAATCGGAATCGGGAGGAAGCTGCCGCACGGTTAGTACGCGACTACTTCTGCGATAACCCGATTTGGGGAGATACATACTTCCGTCGCCGTTTCCGCATGAGTAAACCGCTATTTCTCCACATAGCGAATACTTTGGCGGCCCGGGAAGAGTTCTTCCGAGAAGGGTTCGACGCGGTCGGTCGTCCCAGCCACACGACGCTGCAGAAATGTACTGCAGCCATCCGTCAGCTTGCGACTGGACAAACGGCCGACATATTCGACGAATACCTCCACATCGGAGACACCACTGGGTGCATGTGCTTGCTCAACTTCTGCAGAGGCGTCCGGGCAGCCTTCAGTGACGAATTTCTCCGGAGGCCAAGCACGGACGATTGTCAGTTCCTCCTCAACCTGCACGAACAAGTGCACAGATTCCTCGGGATGCTTGGCAGTGTCGATTGCATGCACTGGCAATGGAAGAATTGCCCGGTGGCTTGGAGGGGGTCCTACACGAGCGGCCACAAAGGCACCCACCCAACCGTTATACTCGAGGCCGTTGCCGACTACCGGCTTTGGATCTGGCACACGTACTTCGGGGTCCCTGGCTCGAACAACGACGTAAACGTGCTCCACCAGTCCGACCTCTTTACCGAAGTTTTGGATGGTAAAGCGCCGGCCATCAACTTCGTCGCCAACAACCGACTGTATAAAATGGGGTACTATCTCGCTGACGGCATCTACCCGAAGTGGCCGACCTTCGTGAAGACGTGCAGCAGGCCTGCGAACCCAAAGCAGGCTCTTTTTGCGCAGAAGCAGGAGGCTGCGCGCAAGGATGTGGAGAGGGCGTTCGGGGTTCTCCAAGCGCGCTTCAACATCATCAAAGCCCCGGCTCGTTCGTGGTTCATGGAGAGCATGGTCGACATCATGTATACGTGCATAATCTTGCACAACATGATTGTCCGAGACGAAGGACCCGATGCGGGAAATTGGTTCGACCCCGAATCCCCCGGAAGCTCAACTTCAAGTAGTCCGCCACGAAGTGGAGCGCATCCGTCTATACAAGAACGGTTGGCTATTCGGGCAAGGACACGCGACTCTAGCGCCCGCACCCAACTCCAAGAGGATCTAATTGAGCACATTTGGAAAAACTTTAGCTGAGAAGATTAAATTATGTCATTTTTATTTTTTTAGAATTTTAATTATGTCTTTTTTTCTTTTTTTTTTAAGTTTAAGTTGTAATGTTGTTTTAATTTTAATAAATTGTGTTTGTTTAAATTGAATTGGGTTGAAAAAAATAAAAAATGAAATTGAATGAATAGTAATTAAGGGACGGTTAAGGGATGGAGTGTTGCAGGTTCCGT
This sequence comes from Salvia splendens, assembly GCF_004379255.2. NCBI lineage: Eukaryota > Viridiplantae > Streptophyta > Magnoliopsida > Lamiales > Lamiaceae > Salvia > Salvia splendens. Next base: position 11,006,725 of record NC_056038.1, read on the forward strand.
CCCTTAGTTAAGGGATTGAGGAAAAAAGGACAGTGGGGCCCTCAAATAGTGGTCAAATAGTAGTTAAGGGACGATATAGAGATAGCGTAGTGGATGGTCTTATGAAACTATTAGGAACATTGTAGGTATATTTGTAATAAGTGGCGGACGTAGAAATGTTTATCGATAAGGGGCAGAAATATTTATCGATAGGGGCTGAGATTTCTAAATTTTATTTTAAACTATATATTTGAGTAACTTAGATAATTTGTAGGGGTTTTTACACTATAATTTACACTAGATTTGAATAAATTTTAAAAACAATTAATAGAAAAAAAATTGAGGGCTTAAGCCCCTCCCCCAATACACTTGGGTCCGCCTATGTTTGTAATCATAGTTGCGTTAGGATTTTAGATGTGTTTATCCTAATTGTATTAGGTTTATGTAAATTTAGAATCATAGTTGCGTTAGGTTTTTATAAAAAGATTAGTTTTTAGATGTGTTTTTCACTAATTGTATTTTATATATAGAGAGAGTTGTAATAAAATGTAACTAGGATTTAGTTAATACTAACAGCTTAAAATAATATTAAGTGAATTTTGAAATGAATTAATTTAATTTAAAATTATATCTTAGTCATCATATTTGGTCCATAAAATGTTTAAAGTTTCTCATATTTTCATTCCTAATAATGGTAGTCATTCCCTATATATATGGTAGTTATGTGGCGCAAGTTCTCAGGATATCATACAGTTTTTATGCAAGGATGACCAATTGTTTCATAAGTAGGAAACGCCGAAACGCTATGGTGGCCACCTTGATTTGCTGTTTGAAAGAAAAAGACGATAAACGATATTGTTTTGAGATAGTTTAAAGCTTGATTTGTAAATTAACAATTGTAACCACCATTCATGTATAAAGAAAAACTCCATTCCATTTCATTTGTTCACCCTCGTTCGTTCACTCCTATGCAATTAATTCAACTCTCTCATCTCCAAAATTGTTTCCTAGATTCACCATTATAGTTGACAGATATTCGCTGGACTTACCTTGTGTAGTAGATACACCCCCATTAATTTCGTTCTTTTTTTTTCCATTCAATTCATTTTTGGTATTTTCATTCTAATATTAGCAGGAGTCTACGTGTACACGACATCTCTTCCCACCGGTGTTTTAAAAACCAGACCGGACTGGACCGGCCAGTTTGACCGGTTCAACCGTGAACCGGCAGGTAGTCCGGTTCACCCCTAAAAACCACTAGTATGTTGAACCGTTGTGCACCGGTGGAACCGACCGGTTGGCCGTGAACCGGTTTTTCACTTTTCAAAATATCTTTTTTTAAAATTTGTTGTTGCTAGGGATTGAACACATGACGTCATCTCTAAATACAAACTCATTTACCACTCCACTACATGGTCATTTTGAAATATTATGAACATTAATTATTGTTTTACATTAAACATGAAATTTTTTGTCCACCGAAACTAATAATCCATTTTAATTTTATATTCTTTTAAGAAAATTTTTAATTATACTTTACAATATAGGAATTTATAATTATACATATAGTTTAATAGTTTTTAATATTATTGATTATAATTTATTATTACCTGATATTAATATTTTATATATGTAATTTATATACACTTACTATTGATATTAATATATAGTTTTACTTAAAATAAATAATGATTCATGTTTTACTTCATACTCCCTCCGTCCACGATTTAAAGAACCATTTTGGCATTTTAGTTTGTCCACAATTTATAAAACTATTTACTTTATTCCACTTTTAGTATGCGGATCCCACATCCCACCAATTTTTTACACTCACAATCCAATATAAAACTAATACTTTAAATGGATCTCACATTCCACTTACTTTCTCCATTTACTTTTCTTCACAAAGTCAAACAATTTCTTAAAACTCGTGTCAAGTCAAAATAGCTCTTTAAATAGTGGACAGGGTGAGTATTCCAATATTATTTCTTCCAACACGTTTTTTTAGTTAAAATGAACTTTATCTATTTATATATATAGTATTATTATTTTTTATCTACAATAACTAATTATTTATATATTTAATTTTATTTATCGACAAAAAATTTAGGAAATTTTATCATTTATTAAATTTTAATATTTTTATTTACAACTAATTATCGATAAGGTTAATACTTTTTGATATATTATTAATTATATGTAAATTTAATATAATTTTTGTATATTGCATATTTAATTATATGTATTTGCAACAGTATAACGGTTCGATCAGTGATTAAACCGGTTGGACCGGTTGAACCGTGAATCAGCAGCTTCATCAGAAGTAGTTTACAAGACAACAATCAATATACCAGCAAAACAAAGGTTGAGGAAAATCAATATCTAAACATTTATGGTATATATGCATATAGCTTTAATGAGAAAATGACAAGATGAGGACGAATTTCACCACACAATGCTAAATAATGAATCATACTATTATTAAATATTTTAATATGAATCAATGGATAACAAGTGTTGTATGAGTTTCGCCCAACTCTCTCAGCTTTCTCTCAGCCGAAAGTTGTTTAGCAAATCGAATCAAAGCCTCTTCATTGGTGCCCTCTCCTTCCACCTCCTCGAACTGGCCTGTCTCGAGGTCAACTCGCGACATCGGCATCTTGAGGCGCCGTTGCGCCACGCCGACGAGCTCCTGCAGATTGCTGGAGGTGGCGATGTCTAGCGAAGTCTGGTCGCCGGAGAGCGTGTCGTCCTGTATTCGGAGGTAATTCTTCTTGGTGTGAAGCGACTGGAAGAGCGTGGAGACATGAATGTCCACCATGTCCGAGCTCGCGTCTCCGAAAACATCCATCAGTGGCGTGTTCCCCCACTTGTACACCCATCCCAGCAGCCCCCACCCCGCTGCCGCCTCCGCGCTGTACTTCTCCGCCTGCTTTGGTATCCCCGTCCCCAGTGACAGCACCAGCACCTTGCTCCCATCCAACGCTGACATCTCTGCGTAATCTGAATCTCCCGCCAGTATCCCGTTCGATATCTGGGATATTGCTATCAACGTCTGCAATTATTAGCTTCATTTTAGACTGTTCACCAAAATTAGTTTCTATCTATTTATAAATAAAAAATAGAAAAATATTCCTCATTTTTTACTAACAACATTTCAATCACTTACAGGATTGTTTGCTGCAACGCCGCCATCTATTAGATCATAGGTGGTGGTGTTGCCGGCTTCATCAACCGTCTCGAAATAGTGTGCGGGTAGAAAGGTGGGAGCTGCGGAGGTGCCTATGCAGATGTCACACAGTTTGGCATCTCTGTAAGCCTTCTCCTTGGCCTTTTTCAAGTGAGCAAAAATTGTTAATTGGCATTTTTTGTTTTGATAGCATAAATATGAAAATTGAGATGGGATACACACGTCTTTAGTGGTGAAGATGACTGGCTGCAGCCGCTTGATATCGAAAGCAAGAATCACTAGATTTGTTAAGGTCTCCTTGATTGTGGTGTCTCCTAATTGCTCCTTCAACAATGTCCTCAAACACCTCCCGTTATACTTGGGTCCAAATAAATTCTTCAGAGTCTTGAGCACATTATGCCGGCTTCAATCAACACACAAGCTCTAATAAATTAAAACATCACAACCCAAGTCGTGTATATATACTACTACTACTTCCGTCCAAAAAAATAGACTTAGTAATGAACAACATAAATTTTAATGTGAAATTGGTAAAACATGAGAGTTAGAGAAAAAAAAACTTACTATTATTAAAGAAAATGGAGCTCACTTCATTCGAAAGAAAAAAAAAAGACTTTATTATTAATAGACTGCAACTAATTTGGGTGGACAACCTAAAATAAAAAAATATATGACTATTTTTCATAGATAGGGTAGTGCTATTTAATATTGAGATGAAAGATACTAACTCGCAACCAGGGAAGAAGGAGGGACATTGGTTGAGATAGAAGTCGATGATGTCCTTTGCGGCATACAAGGGGCGTTTATTGTGGTCGGGGGCGGTGATCATGGTGGCTAGCAAGCCACCAGTGCTTGTTCCGGCTACTATGTCGAAGTAATCTGCAACTCTTGCATCTGCACCATCTAGCTCCTGCAAAACTACTTTGTCATGCAAAAATCAACATATATAAATTTTGCTACTTTTCAGTAAGAAGAAAAAAAGACCTGAAGCTTGGATTCAAGAAATTGAAGAATGGTAGCAGGGATGATGCCTCGGATGCCGCCGCCGTCGATGCTGAGGATGGTTACAAGGCTTCCCTTTTTGGGATCAGGAGTCATACCTCTTGTGCAACACTCATCAAGGCCTCATCATCACTTATAGGATGGTTTTTGGGTTAGGAATATCATTCTCATTTTTCACGGCTCTAATCTAGATTCTTCTATTACATCTAATGTTTCTTCCGTCTCAATAAAACTTGTGTCTACCGTGTCAAATAGGTAGATTAATTTATAAATAAAAAAGTAAAAAATCAAGAATTCAGAAAAAGTAAGTAGGGCCTATACACACTGCAAATGCTCTGTTTTTTGTGCTCAATAGTTGTGAGTAAATTTGTACTTAAATTAATTGTGCAACTCATGAATAATGTAAGTAGTGTAACGTTTAGTGTTCAAAATTTTCTAATCTCACAACTCTATGTTCTTTGATTGCATGATGACATCATTCAAGTGAGGAAATATATTGAGATTGAGGATGTCAATACAATCAATGAATTATAATGGATGGTGTAGGGTTTGACAGAAAACAGAATATGAAAAAAAAAGATTAATGCAGAAAATAAAAAACTAGAAGAATCATAAATATATTGTATTATACTCGAGTATGTACTGTCAATTGTTACAAAAAAAATTTATAGACTCTATTTCTAGTTCTAGACTTCTAGTAAGTATATTATTTTGAATTGATTTTGGTTCATTGATTCTTGCCTTATTTTCGCTTTTAATGAATCCCCATTGCAATAGGGTTGTGGGTGAAAAACATAAGGTTGCATAGCTACACTTGGAACAATTCAACTTTGGGCGATACTTTCCTTAAATGGGAGGGGAATGTTTCATAATTCATTGGTTGATTAATGATTAAATTAGGTAGGATACGCAAATGTTGCAACTTCCTTGTTGCTTTTGAGGCTCAGAGGTTGCATGCCTTGCAAGAATTAACATCGGTATTTCATTTTTTGGGGCTTAGTATTGATATTTCAAGAAATTCTGTTTTGCCCTTTCAGCCTAAGGATTATTCACATGCCATAAACTCTGTAATTAGACAATATATGTAAGTACAATATAAACTAAGGAGTATCTAATTTCTTATATAATGAAACACTGTAATTATCTTCATTCATTTTTAATATTGTAATATTTTGAAGTGCCATTTGCTAATAAGGTAAATGCGGGATGAGTTTTGTAAAGATGGTTTGATGCAGATGGAGAGAAGATTTGGTCACAGATAAAGAGAGAATAAATTATAGTGTTCGGGAGTTATAAGGAGAGAGAAATTATCGGCTAAATAAATCTAGGAAATTATTGTGTTGCCAAGAGCATTTTTACAAGAACTCAAAAATTGACTGTAATTTGCTATTTCTCATGTCCTATAAAAATAAAATATTTCAGGAATGACATTTTAATGCAAACTTAATAATTTAAAAAAAAAGAAAAAAATAGTTAAAATCGTATTAGTGAAAGTAAAATTTGGATGAACAATAAAAATGACAAAAATAGCTTTCTTGGGACGAGTAAAGTTTATTATCTTGAATTTGGCCACATATATAAATATCAAGTGGAGCACAAAAGGATTATTGAACCTAGAAATAAAGGATTAATTTTTTTCCCTATATCTATGCTTGGAAATCGAATGTAACTCGGGCATGAAATTCCCAACCTTAGGCCAGGTCAGCAAGTTACTCCAACCTATGGCCCAAGTTTGGGATCCTTTAAGCTGCCTTCTAATGGGCCAAATCTGCTTAGCTAAGTGTGAATGGTTAGCCCAATTATAGATTAAATACAAATATACTACGGTGAAAACTTAAATTTTAAGAATGGAGTACTATTTAAGAATAAAAATTTATATACTTCTTGTATTTAGGAATGTCACTCGGGTTGGCCAGTCGGGTTTCGGGTCAATCCTATTCGGATTGCGGGCTAATCGGGTTGTGATTTCTTCCAGGTTATGAAAGTTCAACCTTAACTCTAAAAGCTCGGGTTTCGAGCTAGCCCAGCGGGTTAATCGGGTTGCTACCGATAAGATTAACATACGATCAATCTAATAAATAATGATGAACATTAGTTATATTCATAAAATGTAAAATATTTAATTATGATAAATTTGAGATATATGCTTAAACTCAATCATAAACATGATTAAATACTAATATTTGAGATATTTCGTGAAATTTTAATGCATGTTTTAGAAATTTAAATATTTTTTAGTGAATTTGAAGTTTATAATTTATTTATTAATTATTATATTAATATAAATTTAATATATAATTTGTATATTTAATATAAAATTGAGAGTCATTTTTTAGTTATCTATATTATAAAATTAATTAATGAAGTGTTGAATTACGAGTAAAAAATATAATAATAGAAATTTAGCCGAATTTTCGGGCCAGCCCCTCGGGGTTTTGTGACTGACCCTAATGGGCTGCGAGTTAATCGAGTGCAGGCTAATCGGGTTTTGATTTTATCGCACTAGAAATTTCCAACCCTAATCCAAAAATTTGGCAAACTATTCGCGTCAGCCTATGAGTTGCGGGCTACACTCACATCCCACTTGTATTGTGAAAACTACGGTGAATGATTACTCTATATTCGAATCAAATAGAAAGCGTATATTCCAATTTTTTGCAATCATTGATTTTGACAACGAATTCATCATATTCTTCTAGAAAAAGAAATCATTATATTTTAAATAGGAAGATTCTACTAAAAATTAAAATATATAATACCTCAGATTTTGAGGAACCCATATCACATTATTACATAATATATTATAAAAAACCCCTATATTATACTACTACTTTATATGTCCTTTTATTTATTAAATTCATATAAAAAATCTTATTTAATACTACTACATGGAGATTTACAATAAATAACGTTTTTTAACAAAAAAATATCCATAAAGCTTAGTTATCCAATAGCCAAAACAATATATGTTGAGATTCACGATACAAAATCTGTTTAGAAACTGTCAATGCAGAGGTGTGTTGCTTCCCTCCGTCCCTCAAATATTGTCACATTTTGAACCGGGCACAGGTTTTAAGAAATATAATAAAAAGTGAGTTGAACAAGTTAGTGGAATGTGGGTTCTATGTTTGTATATTGGTTTTATAATAAAATATGACTATGAATGAGTTAGTGGAATATAAGGTTCACTGTAAAAAATGGTAAAAAGTGAAATGAGACAAATTTTGTAGGACGAACGGAAATAGAAAAATGGGACAAACTTTTAAGGACGGGAGTATATTTTAAAAACAAAAGTAGCAATTATATGTAGTATGTTCCATTCAAAAAGACAATTACTTATCCGAAATTTGAGAGTGATGGATCGTTGGTGTAAGCATGCATGAAATGTATGTTTCTTATCAAAGTAAGGGATTTGTTGACCTCTCTCTCTTCTATGTACTAGGAGTATGATAGATGCTTCAGATTTCAGGCAACCTCGAACTTGAGTTTTGTGTTTATTAGCTCACAATATTACTATACAATATGGTCCTTCATATTCTCAATTCTTTCTATATGCTCTTTTTTTTTACTATGTGTTATATCCCCGTCATGATTTCAAAGTGATATAAAATTGACATAGGCAAGCCGGATGCAATACTTCAAAACGTTGTAAGTTAATTACACAATTAGCTCATTACACTACTAATCAAACACACCTAAAAATTCCATCATCATTATTTTTAGTTTTCACACCATATATAGCTGGAAAAGTTTATTATATTTTCTACAATATGTCTGTGGGAGATGCAGCACTAATAATTTTGGCACAATTCTTGCTATTGTGACTGTGAGTGTGCACGGGCAACGACTATCATGTTTTTAGGTGACACTCGAATTACTGTGTTTGAATAAATTGACTAAAATTTATTTTTATGTAATAAGCCATTGGAGATGGTCTAAAGCAAAATAGGACATGTATTTAAGCACGGTACTGAGAGCATACATTTACGTAAAAGAGATTTAAATTCCGTTTCACAAATAAGTTTACATCTTAGGCATGGGTAAATAAATTGGTCGCCTTTCAATGAAAATAAGCTATACAATATGCTTATCGAAATAAGCTACATAACTTTTTCAAGAATTACTTTTAAAATATCCAACTGTTCAAGATGTGAAAGGGGGAAGGAAGTGTATTTATTGGGCTTCATTTATTATGGATTTGATTCATATCTCTTTATTTTTTTGCCATCAAAGAAATTAAATTGAAGTAATTTTAATTTTAGGGTTAATATTTGGGCGGTAAGCTAAAGATAATGGCACGCGCAACAAACTATGGGGCCCCCAACATTCAGGTAGGTGGTTTTATTTTGTCCACGACGAGACGAACTCAACTTTTTAATGTTTAACCTCTGTCTCCTCCTTTATTTCAACTAACTTAAATCTTATTTACGTTTTATAAAGAAAAAGAAAAAGGATGAAACTGTTGATGTCCAATTCCTAGCAATTTCAGGGCCGCGGGAATGTGCAGTTAATCAGCGAGAATTTATCGGTCGCAATGAATGCGTTCGGACAATTTTTTGACGGTTAAAGTTCTCGTGTGCTGTTGCGAATCATTCATTTCCAAACTCATACATATGTGCTTAACAGAGACATTTTGTCCAAACATAGTTCCGCTGCTAGAAAATAATGAGAGGTTTTGTGCTCAATAAAATTGTGTTGTCTGAGCACTGCTTGTGTTCGGAAAACTAGTTTAGTCAATTTCACACCTCAAATTATTCAAATTTGCCTTCAAAAGGGCATTATAGATAGGGGTGGGAAATTATACCGAAATACCGTAATACCGGACTTACCGTACCAGAAAAATACCGAAAATACCGATTTTTCGGTATACCGCAGTTTCCGGTACGGTATGATACCGTACCGCAGTGTTTCGGTACGGTAACGGTATCAATTTTTCTATACCGCGGTATACCGAATCCACGGTATACCGGTATACCACGGTATACCGAAACTTCGGTATATACCGAATCCACGGTATATCGGTATACCGTTGTATACCGAATATTCGGTATATACCGAAGATTCGGTATACCGTGGTATACCGTGGTATACCGATAGATTATTATATATATATATATAGGGGAGCGTTATTCTCCTTTTCACATCTTAGATCTTTTTTCCTTCTTAATATTACGCGTTAGATCTAAGGCATCAACGGATCAGATTGATTCTATAAAACTGGTTCCGTGTTGCATTATAGGTCCTTTCTTTATGCATTATGGGGGTAATATAGGAATTGGGTGAAAATTGAACCGCCATATTTTTGGCAATCGCGAATTTTGAGGGATATGAAATCATCCGTCTCTTCAACCTCCCTCATTCATCACTCTCTCATCAGATTCCACTCGCCCCACTCCCTCCACTCTCTAAAACCCTAGTCGTTCTTCAAGCGTGAAGAATTGACAGCAGCCAACCCAGATTTCGGCGATTCAAGTCTACCGGTGATTTCGTCTAACCCAAATCGACCATCGTTGACTCGTTTCATGTTATTTTCAACAAATCGATTAGGTTTGTTTGACCTGCGATTTTGGGTCTTTTTGTTTTGATTTTGTAGTACCGAAAAATAAAAAATGTAGCTTCGCTTTTACCGTGTTTATTTAAATTCACAATTTCCTACTTATTCGTCTACGGTTGCCTATGATTATCACGGGTAGTCAATGAGATGTGTTGAACAGGCATGGATTTAGGTCTCTTATATTTTTGTTGTTTGGCAGATCCAAAATGTCGAAAAGAGGACGTCCACGCTCGCAAGCATCACAGGGTTCATGTATATTGGCGTCGCTACTTGTGCTTTTCAATATCCTATTTGTTACAGAGGATTCAGTTTGATGATTGCATATAAAATGTTTAAATGTGAATTTACAGTGATAATCATTTGATTTATCTTATGCATTATGTGCTTGGTTTGTACGCATCAGTCGTTGTTATTGCAGTTTTTGTTGCATTTTAGAGGTGTATTTAGTGGAATGAGTGATGTACCGACTAATAGCAAGAATTTTTTTTTTTCATTATATAACTTAAATTGTGCATTATGTACCATGATATATGCATTACTGAAAGTATATTAAGCATTATTAACCGTATAAGCTGTGGCAGTGTAATATGAAAATGTGATTGTGTATTTGATGTGGTTTATTGTACTTGTGGACTGATTCATAGTAGTAAATAAGCTATATATTTTCTGTATCTTATGCATTATGTGTAGATAAGGAGGTGTATTTGATGATTTGATGTGCGATAATTATTTGCTTTATCTTATGCATTATGTGTTTGGTTTGTATGCATTAATCTTTCCTATTGCAGTTTTTTTTGCTTTTGAAAGGTGTATTTACTGGAATGAGTGATGTACAGACTAATAGCAAGAAAATTTTTTTGTTCATTATATAACTTAAAATGTGCATTACGTACATTTTTTGTGCATTTTCTGTGTAACACATGTGCATTTTTGTGTTTAGACAATGCATTATTAGTAATTTTTAATGCATTATGAGGTTGTGTTATGCATTATTTCATATGATATATGCATTAATCTGTAAAATGCTAGCAGCATTATGTATTCTGATTTATTGATAATGTTTTGATGTATTACTTTGTTTGTTCCATATCAGAGAAGCGGCTAAGATCAGACATTGACGATGCAGTTGACGATGTTATTCCAGTTGATGAGAATTATGGTTTGGAGTGAGTCTTGGTTCGGCTATAGGGAGATCTTGGTTAATGGGTTAACTGATATTCGAATAGATGTTTCAATTTAAAACTGTACTTTTTCGCAACTTAATAAGTGCGTTTGGATATTAGCTAATGATTTTGAGACTGTGTAAATTGTTCGTATTCAGCATTAAAGAGTGTGCATTGTGTTTTACAATCTGTGCATTACTCCTTTATCAACTGTCATTATTTGCAATATAGTGTTCGTTACGATAATAATTGTGTATATGCAAAGTCTGAGCATTATGTGTAATTATATTGTCATTATTTACAGTTAATTATGCATTATAAGAAGTATGCATGGTAAATTTAAAGTGGATATAAACGTTGCGACAGAATTCAGGGGTGCATGGTTTATTTCAACTGGATATAAATTCAACATTAGATAAATTAGTGCATTATTTGATTAAAACGTTGCATTATTTACCAAGAAATTATCATTATTTAAAATTTTGTATTGAATAAGACATATCAACGGGCTGCATTATTTATTCCAATAAGTGAATTTTTTAATTTAATCATTTCGCCAGAATTCAGGGGTCCATGGAATATTAAAATCGGATATCAATTCTGCAATAGACATTTTAGTGCATTATTTTACTAAAACATTGCATTATGACCTAGAAAAAATAAAAATTGGGAACAAACAAAATAATTCATCAGAACACAACTGATACAAAGTTGACTTCTTTAAATAAAAACCAAACGTTGCATTATGACAGATATAAAGTTCCAATAACAAAACAAAAACATGACCTAGTGCAAGACACAAGAAGTTGCTATATGTACGTACTATACCCTAGCCCCTAGTCTTATTGAACCGTGGGGGGAAACAAGAAACGTGTGCCAAACATCGTATCACGGTACATCTTATTCGTATGCATTGCAGTTCACATAATTTGCATTATACAGTCAATAATATGCATTACTCGCTACAATTTGGTGCATTATTCGAATTGTTTTACAATTTGTAATTAATGTGTACGTACTATACCCTAGCCCCTAATCTTATTAAACCTTTGGGGGGAACAAGAAACGTGTGCCAACATCGTAACACGGTACATCTTGTTCGTATGCAATGCATATCACATATCAATTATATCCATAACTCGTTTCAATGTGGTGCATTATTAGTAGCTGTTTACGATTCGTTATTAATGTGTACGTACTAAACCCTAGCCCATAACCTTATTAAACCCTTAGGATAAACAAGAACCGTGTGCCAAACAACGAAACACGGTAAATCACATTCATTACATATCACAAATAATGCATTATAGAAACTAAACTACGCATTATACTATACAAAATATACATTATGTGCAACACAGACGAATTAATGCAGCTCGTGTATTTGGACAATGTTTTTTAGACTATGAACATACTACACCCTAGCCCCTAGGCTTGTTAAACCCTTAGGGAAAACAATAAACGTGCGCCAAACATCGAAACACGACACAACTTAAATTAAACGGGTCTGGGATAAATGTTCATTACATATCACAAATAATGCATTACAGAAACAAAACTACGCATTATACTATACAATATGTACATTATGTGTATCAGTAAAAAAACTACCTACGCGCTATTCTCTGCAGACAGTGCATGTGACTTCGTGAGTTCACTGCATTCAATAATAGATTGTCTCTTTGGCACTGGAGAAACTAAGCAATTGGGAAGAAAAGTCCAGTCCCAACAAAGACTTTCCCAGGACTTAGCACTTAGCAGTAAGACCAATTTGCAGATAAAAAACAAACCTGCATACTAGATATTGTAAAAACACAACCACTTGCATAGAGATAGGAAAAGCTAATCAGAAAATGGTATCCATTTACAACCTTGGTATCCTTTATAAACAACCAAATGTTGGATACGCTTGGAGTATGCCAATGCAGCATCGTATAAACTGTAAAAGATCCAAAAACCTAGTTATTGTGTAATGATATCCAATAGCATAGAAATTATAGTAGAAATAACATAAAACAACAGCAGGTAATAGATCCCAGGAAAGATTGCAATTACCTTGAGGAGTCTGCGAAGCAAGTTGCAAAAGTCAGTGCATTTATTCGAACTAGAGGAGCACTGATATAAAATAGAGAATGTTGAGAAAATTACAAAGGAGAAAATGAATACTTCGTATGTCGCATGCAACACAATCAGATAATCAAACGACATCATTTTTTCGCTCGACGACAATCAGACGATCGACGACGATTTCCTCGGCACGAGAGTCTCGTGGCTGAATCGAGTGGAGAGAGACAGCGGAAGCCGGAGCTTCGTGTTGAGGATTAGGAAGAAGGATAAGCGGAGGATTCTGAAACCGAATCTCCAGCACATCCACGCAGTTTCCGATGAAATTGAGGATAGATGGAACGAATTGAGGATTTACAACCACATGGAAGAGAACCACAAATTGAACGTGATCTGCAATCAAAATAACCGCTGAGTTTGGAAGAGAAAATTATGGGATTTTTCATAACAACCGCCAACGTTAATTCCCTAAACTAGCCTTTTCACAATTTTTAATGAATTAATTTAATATAATCTGGGATTAATTTGGGCGGTTAGATCCTTATAATGAATGGCCGAGATTAAGAAGGAAATAGGAGAAAAGATGCAAAAAGAAATTAATACATCCCTATATATATATATATATATATATATATATATATATTAATAATAATATTAAATATGTTGTAATATATATATTACATTTATATATATATTATATTAAAAAAAATTAATACATCAATTAATACAATAAAATTAAATATTCAAATGATAATTTATTCAAACAAATTCAAAATTAACCTGAATTATTTTATCAACTCATCCTATTAAATATAATAAACACAATAGCACATAACACCGAAAGAAGATTGGAAATACGATATCGGGAATATGTTTCAACAGACCACATTTGAAAGAATTTGTATTAACTCACACCATTTAGTATATGATTCTTTGTGTAATGTCATATTCCAAATATACAAAGTAATTAAAAATTTTGTTTTATTCTTCGTCCCACTTCATAAAATGTCAATTAAAAATATGTGCAGCTGAAAATGAATCAAATCGTTTAATTAGTGTTTAATTCATTGTATGTTATCTTATTTTATATACTACTTAAATTGAAGGATGAATAAATAGGATACTGATCAGTCATTCTTAATTCTTAAAGAGAAATAAATGTCCAATTTAAATTACTAACTAGTGTCATGCCCGTGCGATGCACGGGTCATTTTAATTTCTTCATATTTATTTCATTTGCGAAATAAAAGTTGTGAAATGATAAACAAAAGAATATTCGACATCCTCTTACTTTGGATTATACTTTTTCAATCACATTAACCCCACATAGACACAAGAGTGTGTTTAAATGCTACATTTTCTAAAAAATGTCAATACGATCACATTAAAATTTCAACACATATTTGTGTTGACATTTTAATAAACTGTCTTGACATTTAAATATCTGACTTAAAATTAAAAAGCATTTTAAATCTGTGAAAATATGAATTAACCGTTGAGTTATAACTGTAGGAGCAAGTTTACGTTGCAATAATTTAATATTGCACTGGTGAGACACTTTCTAGTCGAGATTCATTTCATTGCAATATAGCGACCCTATACACTAAAAACCCAAACCTTGAAACCTAAATCCTAAACCCTTAACTTTAAAATATACTCATCATGACCAACAAATGAGCCAAATTTTGATATATGTTGAATTTTAGTATTTTCACATTAAAAAAATATATTATTTGCTAGTATTTTAAAAATTTATTCAAATCAAAGGAAGGCCGTGCCTTGTTAATATTTTTGAGAATTTGTATGCATGTTTATAATGATAGATTGAAATTAAAGTCTAGGGGGAAAAATTGAATCTTTATTTCATTACACTTGTAAATCTATTTGGAGATTTTATTTATAAGACTAATTATTTTATATTGGTCTAAATAGCCAAAAATAATCAATAAGTACCTTCATTTTATCATTAACCATGATTATGGGATAAAATTCTGAATATATGTAATCAAAATAATCCATAAATATATATTAAAAGATACTTAAAGATCAACATCATCGGCAACAACAAATATAATATGATACTTGATAACATGCTAACCAAAATATAAAATTGAATAGAGTGATGAACGAATTACCGATAGCAAAAAATAATGAACAATCGAGAAACCAATTAGTAAATGAACAAATCAAGAAACCAATTATTTTTCGGTATACCGTTACCGTTACCATACCGTTATTACGGTATACCGTACCGTGTTTCGGTATACCGTTTTTTAACGGTATATCGTAATAACGGTATGGTAACGGTATCAAAAAATATCATACCGAATTTCCGGTATACCGGAATTTCGGTATACCGAAAATTCGGTACGGTATCGGTATTGAATTTTGTCATACCGTACTTTCCGGTACGGTATGCGGTATGGCACGGTCGGTACGGTATACCGTACCGTCCCACCCCTAATTATAGATGTTGAGAAGAGTGCTGGACATAAAATTGACTCTTCATAATCATACTTATGCTTGTATGCATATGATATGCGTTTTGCTACTAACCCTTGACTGGAAATTACAAATCAATTGGATAAAAAGTGCATTACACTTGTTTGGTTACTACAAATTCACTAATATCTTTGATGATTGTTAATATAACAGTGCACCCGTTTCGATTTCCTTGCTTTTCTTTACTCGAGTAAAGAAGAAAAGATTTTGGTAATCTAAGGGCTTGTTCGCTTCTTCCTATTTGGAAAAGTAAGAAATAAAGGTTGACTTAATTAAAACAGGCTAGTCCCACCATGAAGGAAATAGTTGAGAGAGTTTGGTGTTCCATATTTGGCTGACAACACGCAAGCCTCTTCCATGCATTCAGACGAATATGTTCCTATCATGTACTCGTAATTCCTTCTTCTACCCCTTCCGCCGATTAAAGCGGCAAAACGAAAAAAGTCGACTACCAAAGATTATGTCCTCGCCGGAGTATGGCCCCTCTGCTTAGCGGCCGGATCTGAGACTGCACACACAAATCGCACTTGTTAGATCCAACCTTATTCAAGAACGGTGGAAGGGGTATACACGTAGAATCAAGGATACCGATCAACTTTTGTACGCATAAACGTTGTTGTAAGCGGCGGAAATCCGTGGATCTTAGCCACCGCCTCTTCAACAGCTTCCAAGGAGTGCAGTGTAGTGAGAGAGAGAGAGTATCCCCAAAAGGCTAACTCAAAATGCAGACACAATGTGTGAATGGGGGGAAACCCAAAATTTTGAGGGATAATTTGGTAAACTTCCCACCAATTCTTGCCCACTGTAGCGGGAGACAGTGGCGGATCCAGGGGCAGGTGGGGGCGGTAGCCCCCACCGTGCGACTAATTTTCTCTTATCTCGGATGTATATTTTCCATATCCGCCCCCTCCGTTGTCTCCGACGTCGCCCCGTTGACCGAAAAAAAATAACCATTAAATGCGATTTTCTTAATAGAGAATGTGAAAGAAAGCTTGAGATCATTTCGAGAATTTGGATGGGATACTTTCTTGCAAGAAGTGAATGATTTTTGTGGGGCAAATGACATTTCAATAACAAACATGGATGATGATGCTCCAAAGCAGATTAGTAAGAGGAATGGTTCAAACATCAAGAACTACAATCATTATCGCGTTGAAATATTTTGTCAGGTAATTTGAAATTTAATATCTTATTCATTTACTAAATTAGAATCATCTTGATATTTAATCTTTCTTGTGTGTCAATTAGGTCGTCGACTTACTTACACAAGAGATGGAAAATCGTTTCTCTGAGGCATCCACAGACTTGCTAAGTTGTATGGCATGCCTCGATCCAAAAAATAATTTCGCTGCTTTTAATGTTCATAAGCTTGTTCATCTTGCTACACTTTACCCAAAGGACTTCACATCGACTCAACATACTGAATTGTTTAAACAACTTGAAACTTTTGTTGATGTTGTGAGAAGAGATGCACGATTGAATGGTATTGAAGATTTGGCTAGCCTATCTCAGAAGATTGTTGAAACCAAGAAAGATAAAGTTTTTCCGTTGGTTTATCGTCTGATTGAGTTGGTATTGATCTTACCTGTAGCGACTGCATCTGTTGAAAGAGTATTTTTAGCAATGAAATTTGTCAAGACTGACTTGTGGAATAGGATGGGAGATGAGTGGTTGAATGACAGTTTGGTAGTATACAATGAAAGATCCATCTTTGCTAGTGTTTCTAATGAAAGAATCTTGAAATGTTTTCAAGATATGGATACCCGTAGAAATCAGTTGTCTCGGTTAACAGATGCTAGAGCTACTTGAATTGTAATAGACTTTCATTTTGCTAAAAAAACATATTGAAGTATTATATTTAATATTTTATTATTTTATTATTTTATTCCGCCCCTTCCGTTTTTTAATCCTGGATCCGCCACTGGCGGGAGAGAATTCCAATATCAAGTGGGAATCGTGAAACATCTCGTGCGAAAGTATTCATGAATAGTGCGGGCCGGAGCGGAAATCGAGGGCCATGCAGAAAAATCAAATGAACACCGAACCAGCTTCATTGCCATGATTTGACCCTATTTTTGGTCAATTAATGAACACCGAACAAGCCCTAAACGTTATAGTACAAACTTATATAGATGTAAAGCAAGCAGATTAAAAAAAAGAAAACAATATTGTATTTTCCTATGATAGATGGTGGTAAAGGCCTAAAGAATGAGGGGTCCATGCTTTTGACTTTGCATTGGACATTTGAAACACAATACTATTTAGAAACCATACTTCATCATTGTCGGTCTTATTTGATTTGAAGTCAACACGAAGATAGATAGGACAATTAGCCTATGGAGAATCTAAACGCGGTGAAGTTAATGGATTGAATAAGGATCTTTCTTTTATTATAAATAACTAATTTAAGTTATTTTCTGAAAAAGTTGAATGCAAGTACAGAGCTATTTTGATTCTTGCAATTAACAAAGTTTCCTAGAATATCTTAATGTGGAAACATTATAAATTGTGGTCCATGATTTGCCCCTTGGCCCTTGTAGAAATGGTGAAACATGGCATATACATAAACTGTGGGATATGACGGAAGCATGAAATATTTACTCGTCACAAAATATTTTGAGCACTCGCCATGACTAATAGCCATGACACTTATTTTAATATAAAAATTAATAATGTATGATAAATAAAAAGTATTTGAAAATATTTTTAATGAAAAATAGAAAATTATCTCATTAAACAAAAACTTAAAAAAAAAATTAAAGAGAATAAACTTTTAAAACCGGCAAAAATATGACTATTGATTGTGGAGAAAGAAAGAGAGTATTAACTAAAATGAAGAAATCAAATGATATGGGGCTTGTGCAATGGTTCTTAAGTCTCACATTCCGGTAGAATGAAACGCTTAACTAACATATCGGGGACTTTAGGCAGCGGAGGAGGGGTGAGGTGGGTGACGTTTCACCATGTACCGACCCCCCTCACTCAATAGGATCTCAACATGAAGCCCATTCGTGTGCTTACGAGTGTACTAAATTTTTTTAGATATTTAATTTTTTTTAGATATTTAATTTAATTTTTTCAATCAAGAAAAATATTTTTATATTTAAAATTTGTCACACTATTTAATATATTCATTCCTCATAATATATCTATCCACTTTTTTTTATTTTTTTATCCTTCAATATCTTTTGTACTCATGTATAACTATTCCATCCAACTTACGACATACAATTTTCAACATGATACGATATAAAAATCTGACACGAATGCGCATAAAATTAATGGATTTGAGTAAACTTTATTGGGTTCGTATCTTTATTAGGTTGAACGGTTAGAAACCCGATAATTCACTTAACAAGAGACGATGTAGTGATTTGTGTCCATGATCATGCCCGGTGCATTTGCCCTACTAGATGACTACTTATTAATTAAATGTGTTTACTAATTATAACGGAAAACAATTAATTGACGTTTATACAGTTAAGCATGTAAATGGGTGAAGTAATACAATAGAATATAAATGTAGTCATCCACGCACCATTTGACACCTAGGCGTGTTTAAGCAAATTCAAATTACAACCACTCTTCATCAAATGATTTGTTATCATGATATATTGGATCATCAAAACTAAATGATTCACGCATGAAGAAGAAAACGAATTGATCTTCTAGAAGAAAAAAAGTCAATTCCATTTACTATTAGTACTATATTTGTATCAAGTCTATTTTCCTTTTGCATTTTCTTTTCTTCCCTTTGTTCGGCTCACATTCTTTGTTAAGTTTGTGTTCACTTTGGAAGCTTTCATTTCTTTGTTACTAAGTTATTCTCAAATTTTTTATTGTTTTCTAATTCTTGATCTAACTTTGATTCGGACTTCGGAGGATATATGATCTTCTAAATCTCGATTTCATGATAAGTTATTGATATTGCATGAAGATGAGTAGCAAAAAAAAACATAAAGTGGTGGTCGAATTTTCCTTTTATGCGTGTATATTTAATATTTATTATTATTATTATTATTATTATTATTATTATTATTATTATTATTATTATTATTATTATTATTATTATTATTATTATAGCACAGTCACACTATATGGTTAGATGCCCTTTTCGTAATCAACTGAAGCAAAGCAAGTTATTCCATGAAGTTAGTTGGTGCAGTTGTTGAAATAAATTTGAAATCTTGAAAGGAATAGTTGTCGGTCGATCGTAATTCTATTTTTGGGAATTTTAATATTTTAGTTATTCGTTCACCAAATATTTTGCATGCATGTATATGTGTAAGTGTACGTGATGTATATATAATTGATATGTTGATGATGATCGGTATAACTCTAACATCCAATAAATTATGTTATATATATATATATATATATATATATATATATATATATAGAGTTGTGATCATATGATAACCCCTAAATCACGTAATAACCCTATAACTAAATCTGGACCACACGTTTTTAAAATCACGCGGTCTAGATTCAAACTTAGATTTACTTCATAAAAAAAGACGCGGGGTAAATATGTCATTTTGCTCATTTAAATTTCTGAATTTCGCTCCATTCTTTCTCTCTCTCAGTTCGATTCTTTCCTATTCTCCGCGATTTGGTTTCAGATTTCCATAATCTCCAGATTTCCTTCCGATTATTTCCATAGATTCCAGATTTCCTTCCGATTATTTCAATAGAGATTTCCTTCCGATTATTTCAATAGAGATTTCCTTCCGATTTGGTTCATTATTCAATAATCTTCAGATTTTTATTCATTATCTGTTCAATAGCTGTCAGAATTTGCTTCGATGGAGAATGTAGCAAATAACGAAGGTAACAATCATTTTATTTTATTGATTGTTTTGATTCATGTATTGAATTTGATTTTTGATGAATATTATCTGTCGATTGGTTTATGTTTCTGATGTACTGAAATTCTTATTTAATTAAATTATATTTTGCCGTTTTTGTGTTAAGATGATAGTTTTGGCTTATAAATTTTAGGTTTGCATCATAAAATGATAGTTTTGCCGGATACAATGATATTCTGAGTTGATAGTTTTTTGTGTATAAAATGATACTTTCAGCCGATAGAATGATACTTTCAGACTATAGAATGATAGTTTTGACGGTTAGAATGATAGTTTTGACGGTTAGAATGATATGTATTTTTGGTGTATAAAATGACATTTTTGTTTAATAAAATGATACTTTTTCTTTAAAAAATGATAATCTAAGCGGATAAAATGACAGTTAGCTTATAAAAATGATAGTTTAGCTGGAGAAATTGCATGCAAGCTGATAAAATGATACTTTAACGTGACAAAATGACATAAAACTGATAAAATGATACTTTTGCCCGATAGAATGATACTTTCAGCCTATAGAATGATACTTTTGCAAGGTAGAATGATAGGTATTTTGGTGTATAAAATGACATTTTTGTTCAATAAAATGATACTTTAACCTTATAAAATGATAATCTAAGCGGATAAAATGACAGTTAGCTTATAAAAATGATAGTTTAGCTGGAGAAATTGCATATAAGCTGATAAAATGATACTTTAACGTGACAAAATGACATAAAACTTATAAAATGATACTTTTGCCCGATAGAATGATACTTTCAGCCGATAGAATGATACTTTCAGCCGATAGAATGATAGGTATTTTTGGTGTATAAAATGACATTTTTGTTTAATAAAATGATACTTTTACCTTATAAACTGATAATCTAAGCGGATAAAATGACAGTTAGCTTATAAAAATGATAGTTTAGCTGGAGAAATTGCATATAAGCTGATAAAATGATACTTTAACGTGACAAAATGACATAAAACTGATAAAATGATACTTTTGCCCGATAGAATGATACTTTCAGCCTATAGAATGATACTTTTTCCGGGTAGAATGATAGGTATTTTTGGTGTATAAAATGACATTTTTGTTCAATAAAATGATACTTTTACCTTATAAAATGGTAATCTAAGCGGATAAAATGACAGTTAGCTTATAAAAATGATAGTTTAGCTGGAGAAATTGCATATAAGCTGATAAAATGATACTTTAACGTGACAAAATGACATAAAACTGATAAAATGATACTTTTGCCCGATAGAATGATACTTTCAGCCGATAGAATGATAGGTATTTTGGTGTATAAAATGACATTTTTGTTTAATAAAATGATACTTTTACCTTATAAACTGATAATCTAAGCGGATAAAATGACATTTAGCTTATAAAAATGATAGTTTAGCTGGAGAAATTGCATATAAGCTGATAAAATGATACTTTAACGTGACAAAATGACATAAAACTGATAAAACGATACTTTTGCCCGATAGAATGATACTTTCAACCTATAGAATGATACTTTCAGCCGATAGAATGATAGGTATTTTTGGTGTATAAAATGACATTTTTGTTTAATAAAATGATACTTTTACCTTATAAAATGATAATCTAAGCGGATAAAATGACAGTTAGCTTATAAAAATGATAGTTTAGCTGGAGAAATTGCGTATAAGCTGATAAAATTATACTTTAACGTTACAAAATGACATAAAACCGATAAAATGATAGTTTTGCCGTATAGAATGATACTTTCAGACGATAGAATGATACTTTCAGCCGATAGAATGATAGGTATTTTTTGTGTATAAAATGACATTTTTGTTTAATAAAATGATACTTTTACCTTATAAAATGATAATCTAAGCGGATAAAATGACAGTAAGCTTATAAAAATGATAGTTTAGCTGGAGAAATTGCATATAAGCTGATAAAATGATACTTTAACGTGAAAAATGACATAAAACTGATAAAATGATAGTTTTGCCAGATAGAATGATTCTTTCAGCCGATAGAATGATAGTTTTGCCGGATAGAATGATACTTTCAGCCGATGGAATGATACGTATTTTTGGTGTATAAAATGACATTTTTGTTTAATAAAATGATACTTTTACCTTATAAAATGATAATCTAAGCGGATAAAATGATAGTTAGCTTATACAAATGATAGTTTAGCTGGAGAAATTGCATATAAACTGATAAAATGATACTTTAACGTGACAAAATGACCTAAAACTGATAAAATGATACTTTTGCCTGATGGAATGATACTTTCAGCCGATAGAATGATACTTTCAGCCGATAGAATGATAAGTATTTTTTGTGTATAAAATGACATTTTGGTTTAATAAAATGATACTTTTACCTTATAAAATGATAATCTAAGCGGATAAAATGACAGTTAGCTTATAAAAATGATACTCTGAGTTGATAAAATGATACGTTTACTACTTTGTGATAAAATGATGGGTTTAATTCATAGAATGATAGTTTTGATTGATAAAATGATAAAATGAGCGAAATTCAGAAATTAAATGAGCGAAATTTGTATACGCAAATTTTATCATGAGCGAAATGACATATTTACCCCCGCGCTTTTTTTTATGAAGTAAATCTAAGTTTGAATCTAGACCGCGTGATTATAAAAACGTGTGTTCCAGATTTAGTTATAGGGTTATTACGGAAATTGGGGTTATCATTATAACGCACCCATATATATATATATATATAGGGTCTTGTTAGGTTGAGATTTTTTAGCTTAATTGAGAATTGAGATGCATTTTCAGCCACTCATTTTGAAATGTCAACTGCAAGTAGATTATGTCAACTAAGGGGTATTATCGTCATTTCATTTCAATAGCCAGAATATCAAATGTCAACAACTCGTATTAAAATGTCAACAACTAAAAAAAATTTAATTTTTTTAATTTTTTTATTTTTTTTTAATTTTTTTTAAATTTTCGCGCGATGTCAACTACTGAGACATTATGTCAACTACGATGTGTAGTCTGCACATCAAATGTCAACAGCTTATAATTGACATTATATATGTGTAGTTGACATGAATTGTATATGTAGTTGACATTATATGTGTGTAGTTGACATGAATTGTATATGTAGTTGACATTACATGTGTGTAGTTGACATGAATTGTATATGTAGTTGACAAAAAAAAAATAAATAAATAAAAAAAATAAAAAAAAAATCGAAAAAAAAAAATAATTTTTTAAAAAAAAATAAAAAAAAAATTTATTAAATAAAATATATGATGAAATTACAAATATGCCCTTTCACAATTAATTAATGTAAAAATATTTTCCATGTGGCAAATTCTGGACCACTCATTTAATAAAAATGAGTGGCTTATAATGCATCTCAATTCTCAATTAAGCTAAAAAATCTCAATTGATCACAACCCTATATATATATATATATATATATATATAGGGTTGTGATCAAGATAGAACCATTCTTAAATGTAGAACCAATCTTAAATGTAGAACCAAAGCCAAATTTGGATTGAAAACATGATTAGTGGGGTGGTTAGTGGAGTGGTTATAACCGATGCATTGTGATTATGTATGAAATTTGATCTTGACCATCCTTTTTCCTCATCCAATGGATGAAATGTAGTTCTAGGTTTTATATACACTTTAGATTGATTTGTATATAGGACAACCATATATATATAGTGTGGTAGTAGATATCGAGCCAGTCCATAAATTTAACAATTTGTGTATGTTGTATGATTTTTTGATTTTTACAACAATTGCTCACCCAATCACATAATTAAGGGTGCGGGTGTGGATAATTGGTGACAGAAATATAGTATAAGTAGTAGATAAAAAACTGAGAGTATGTTAGATGATATGATGAAGGATGGGAGAAGATCAGCTAGTGAAAGGAAAGAATAAGACAGAAAAGGTTTCAACAATGAATGGATGAGGTTCGCCACTTACATTATTGCAATTTGCAAACATCTTTATTACAACTAACACAAAAATGGGGTTAAAATATGTATGGGACAAAGCTTATTATGTGCCTGCCATATATCTTCTAGGACTAGTATTTTTCTTTCCTATTTTTTTTCTCGTGGGTGGGGATGTTCCACTCCTAGGAATTTTACTGCTATTAATTTTAATTAATAAATTAAAAATAGTTCTCTAGTAGTAGTAGTATAATTTTAATTGCTACAGCCTACATAATAGTACCACCTCATTTCAGATTTTTCTTTATCGCAAATATTTAAAAAAACTAATTTCATATTTACATTCAATTAAAATAAAGTTTTGGATAAAAGAGAGTATGTATTAACCGAAAAAAGAACCCTATTCAATTTAAAATAGATAGATTTAAGCTGATTATATACTAAAATTTAGGCATAAAGGGTTGTTTAGCACATATCATAATAAATTAAATCAATAAATATATATTAAATTACTAAATATATTTGAAATTAAAATAACTCAAGAGAATGTTATGGGTATATCAAAAGTTAGAAGAATATAACACATTTGATTATCAAAAGAAGATCATGTCCTCATACGTGTTCATGTATATTGTGCCTAGCTATTCCGAGTTCTATACACCCCACATACAATAATCCCCCTCCGAATCTAATTTTGTTACTATATGTTTTTTTGTTTAAAGTAGAAAAAAATATAACGTGTGAGAATTATAAGGTACATTTACTTATAGTGTGCAAATGGTTGTGTTTGGGATTGGAATTTTATGAAATTGAATTAGATGTTATACTATTTTAATTCAATTTAAAATATTTTGTTCTATCGAATCACGTTATTGTTATAAAATTGTATTCTAATTCTAAATTTAATTTTTATTTATTTATGTGCATTATATATTTCTAGATAAGTTTTCAATAGATTTTGAGTTGTTTGTATGAGTTTAAGTGTTTTATCTGCATTGTTGTGTTTGCGTGTGTGCAATATGTATTTGAGAGGTATTAGGAATTCTAAACAGTAGTATTTCTATTTATTTTGGAAGACTGGAAATTATAATTTAATTCAATATCCAAATATTTGTACAGTAATATATTTAGAATTGAAGACTTCAATTTCAAATCCACATTCTCATTTCTTATGATACCAAACGAAACTTAAGTTTTTATTCTGAATAAGTGTACAATCTATTCAAATAATTTTTCATTATACTCAACTTATTGCATCTTAGAATCTTAGCATTTTCTTCCAAATTGTTTTTTAAAGTGCGGCATGGTGTTATTTAACTTCTAAATTTAGAAAATAGATCATTTGCGGCCTCTCGGCTGAAATTCTGGCTCTCTATTTAGAAATGTGGTTAAATAAAACATTTTTATTATAGGAATTTTAGAACTGTTAGAAGTAAGAACTAAAATTTGTGCAGTTCTTGTAAATTATATGCATATATGCAATGTGCAAATTAGATCACGAATTCACGTTATTTATTAGAGTGGACTATAAGCGCATTAACCTAAAATTTTACCACAGATCTCAAATATATATTTATAGAGAAAAGTTGAATTTAAATATGATCAACATCTTAATTCATAATTAAGATCAAATATCAATTTTACTATTGCAACATCAAATTGGATTAATATTACATGACAACCAAATTTTATTACTAATTATAATAGCTAGTCAAAATCAATGTCATTCTCTAGCTAGATCGCATTTGACCTAATTATCGTAATTTGCATGGGGAAATATAATAAATATGTACTATCTATTCTAAAATGTAAAATAATGAAGTAAATGTAATGTTACGAATTTACGATTATATTAATTTAACGTTATAATTATGTTATAGTTATGATTAAGTAATTGTATTGTTTCATGTTTTAAAATATATAAGTACGTATATTCTGTACTTGTAAATTTGTTTTAAAAACAATGGACGGTCATGCATGAATTGATTTCGTCATGAGCGATACCGACTTATTTTTTAAAAAAAATTATCGTTGCTTTCAGATTTATGTGACGTTCTTTAATGTGATACTCTCATTTGAAAATTGCCAACTTCCCTACCCTAGCTGTTCAGTCACAATTTTCAAATCATCATAAGCTGTATAATAACTGACATCCATAATAAATTTAACATTTAAATATTACACCACCAATTAGTAAGCCACGTAATTGTAACTGAAATTAATACTACAAAAAAATTAAATGCGTCTCTAATTTTACCAAATTCGTTTCGGAGTTATCCCTTTTTATTTTTTTATTTGGAACGCATCCAATTTTACTGACGTATAAATATGGACATGGAATTTAAATTACTCAGCTGATGTAAATCGTCGGCTGAAACACCGTCACACTGTATGTCCTATTTCTGCTTTATTTCGTCCAATTTTGACTATAGTTTGAATATTATTTCATATCTATACATATTATATTCGAATTATTTTTTTACAATTAATAGAAAGATTATTGAGATTCTGTGGTTGGATCGACAAGATTTGATATGCCACCCCAATGTGATTGTTGCGTACAAATCAATGTAGGATTATTTTAATTCATGCATCAACTACTCATGCATATTAAATATATGTATCTTTGATGCCACTGCGAAACAAGAATATAATGATAGTACGTTAGTACTTCCTCCGTCACCTTCACGATGACCATCTTTTTTACTTGTCTCAATCAAGATAACTCTTTTCAATTTTGGAAATAATCTCCTCTTTCCTATCTTCTTATTAAAATATCCAATCACTTTTTTTTTCTTTCTACTTTATTACATCTAACAACACTTCCTAAAATCTCGTGTCACTAAGAATGTGACCATCTTGAGTTGGATGGAGGGAGCGCAACTTACAAGTCTTTGAAAATGAAATAAGACAAGAAAATGGGCTTGTACATGTACTTGCTGCGGATATAAGAGACAAAATAAATAGATTTTCACAAAATATAGTAGTTTGTGTCTTCTAAATTATGTGAGTTGAATTAGGGATAAATTGGATAATTGTCGAATACATATCATTTTAATCACATTCAATAATTTAATACTCCACATTATTTGTAATACTTCAGTATAATATACTCCCTATACCACTAGGTTTTGATTAATTTGTCATAAATTTAACATCTACTAGTACTATATTTTATTTAAAAGTCTATTTTTAAAACGATGTGGTTTATGCATAGAAAGATGATACTGATGTTAAAATATGTACTATTAATTATGTAGAAATTACAAAATATTTAACAGGAGCAAATTAAATTAATTCTACCCTAATTGTTTAGAGTATAGCAAGTACTACCCTCTCCGTTCCCTCATAGTTGAGGCGAAACTTTTAGGGTTTAAAAAATGAATGTTGAGTGTGTTAAATAAATAGATAAAAAAGTAAAAAAGAGAAAAAGGTAGAGAGAATAAAGTAAAAAATGAATAAAGTAGAGAGAATAAAGTAAGAGAGAGTAAGTAAGAGAGAGAAAAGAATTACTCCTTATATATGGAAATGACTCAACTATTACGGAACTTTCCGAAATGAAAAAATGACTCAACTATGAAGGAACGGGGGAGTATGTTTTTGTTTTTTAAAAAGAAACAACTCAAACCACTCTAGAGAGTGTAGGGATCTATCTCAATCCAATCTAGAATATGTGGGGCGACCTGAATAGCCTGATAAAATTAGCGAGTTAGAACTATAATTTTGCACCCGAATATAAAACGTGCTAAACGGGTTAGTCCATTATGGTTGACGAGTTAAACGGTTGGCTCGAACGGGTTGCGGACAACCCAACAGATTGTAGATTTTAATTGAAAAATACTAATTTTTGGGTTTATCTTGTACTTTTGGAATTCATATGTCACAATTTGTCTGTCTTTTCAATCTTCATTCCACACCTTTTCACTAAGTTTCACACTACCAACTTTCAAGGTCTACATTGACACATTCTTACGTTGTCCCATCATCTGCCACGGCCAGTTTACCACCACCAAAGCCAATCAAAACAAAATTGAGAATTATTCCATCAAAATCTCAATATATTTATCGTTTTAATAGTGATTCATCTAAGATATGATTTCTAAGTTTCGTAAAGAATTGATTATGATCCATGCCAAAATAATGACACAAACAGAAACTTTAATTTAAATCGATTTCTTTTATTTTGATTTATATTTGTTTAAGTTGTTGGTAATCAAGATGAAAGACTCATCTCTAAATTTGAAAATTTTATATTATTCTATGACTAAAAAGATAAAATATCTAATATTTAAAATCATTTTACAGAGGTAAATTTTGACTACGAGAGATTGTTTTCGAAAGCTTTTTAGCCCGAATAGCCCAATGGGTTAGCTTGAAACTCGGTGAATTAGGATTAGGATTGAAAATTTATAACAAAAAAAATTATAACCAGAATAGCCCACGTCCAAATAGCCCAACAGCTCGAGTGGGTTGACTCAATCGACATCCCTACTAGAGAGGATGAGTAAAGGAAACAAAATCCAGTAAAAAAATTAACCGCATAAGAAACAATCTAGAAGAGATTAAGTGGTGCACCCTCCAAATAAAAAATTAACAAAAAGTTATTTTTCAGCAAATACCACATTAAAAAGTAATTGTTACAATTATTTATATCAAACTCAAATTAATAAACATTATTTATTTTTTAAAAAAATCAATCATACCCATACTATTTATTTGATCTAAATTACACGTTAACTTCACAGCACGGTGCCGAACATAAAATAAAATAAAATAAAATAAAATAAAATAATAAGAATTGGTTATTAATGTATTTATTTATATATTAAATGTATTGTTATTGGATAAAAAACTACACAACTTGAGAATTAAAATACATTAAATATATTACACTTACATTTAAACTTAAATTAGAACATACTTAATAAGGCTTGTGATCGATTGCTACTCAACTTGTAATTGCTAACTACAACTAATTTAGGACCATAGAATTTTAAAAATCTAGTGGTCCAAAATTTGTCACATGTAATTTTTGTTTTTATTAATTAAATAAAAAAAGATATAAAAAAAATCAAATTAGGGTTTTGGATGAAAATGTCAATATAGTGTTTTGAAAATATCAACACAATGCTTTGAGAATGTCAACACATTGCTTTAAGAATGACATTGTACATGTATTATATTGATATATTTTATATACTAAAAGCGAAAATTTTTGAATTTTGTTTTCTAATTTTGACATCGGAACATATGCAAGTGAGATCTCGTTAGAATCCTTATAAAATTATCTTTAATTTGATATATTTGTGCGAAAAAAATAATTTAAATCGAAAAAGTTACATGCGTTTTAAAGTTATGAGATATTTTTCAAAAGTTAGTTACAACTAATTTGTTGTAAATTGACATTAATACCCTTATTGACGTTTTTTGTTGATCATATTGACATTCCGGGGCGGATGATCTAGGTCCTTGATTTGAATATCTAATGGCGATTATTTAATAATAGTTAGTAATTAAGTATTGAGTTAGCAATATAACACTCTCCAACTTAATAATACTATCACATTACGAACATATTAGAATACTGACATAAAATTGCTTAATTTTAGGATTCATAAATTTATATATTGGTCCTACAAATGATTGCATTTTTAAAAATTAAAAGGTAAGTAATTAATTAAAATAAATGAGAGATGAAATTTAACAATTATCTATGAAATTTAAATAATATGCATGATCCCCAAGATCATGAATATTTCCAAGATGAGAAAGAAACATTTAAAAAAAAATATTTCAACAGCAAGATCAACCAAAATTACGAAGTACTACTATACAACTAATGCATATTCTTCATATTTTCATAATACGGAGTATTAGAGAATCTGGTTCTAATTTACCAAATTATTTGATTGAGTTTTTCCTTTTTGTTATTGTAACTTTGTTGTTTGTATTTTATTTCGATTTTTATGTATTTGAAATAAGATGTTTATTCGTTGGATTTTGTGTTATGGTGACTGGCGGAGGCGTATGCAATCCACATGATCTTGTAGAATTAGAAGTGAAAATTTTCGAACGAATTTCCACATGATTTCAGCTTGATTTAAAATAACCAACAATATTTAATTATAATTTTTTCCTTAAATTTATGGGAGTAGATATTTAAGGTAAATTTTTAATATTTTTTAAAATTGTTATAGAATGATTAGCTTGTAATTCATATTTATAAATTAATTTTTAATATAAATTATTTAAAAATTCAATTATATATATTACTATAATTTATGTACATTTGTTATAGATTGTTTCATATGGATATAATTATGTAGGTTTGTGATGGTAATTATTCATTTAAATGAAACATTATTTCATTAATTAATTGAATAAAGAATCTAAAATTAGTATTCCACTGTCCCATTACATGTGACACATCTCTTTTGGCCACAAGTTTTGAGGTAATGGTTAAATAAAGAGAGAATAAAGTTTAAAAGAGAAAAAAAAATAAAGAGCAAAAATAGGATAGAAGATAAAATAAGAGAGACAGAGTGTTGTTTTTTACCATAAAAGAAAATGTCTAACTTATAATGGGACGTCTAAAAAAAAATTATAACACGGAGTACTCTCTATAAAAATAATCTTATTAGTAGAAGACACATATTCTAATACAAAATTTATAAAATATAAGAAAAAAAATAAAGTAATTGAAGCAATGACGTCTAATAGTGAGACTTATTATAAACGGACTCATTTTTTGGACATACTACTAAAATAGTAAAATAAAACTTTTTTTTTGACGATAGAATAAGTTTCTCTTGCATTTGTTCATTGTTATAGTAATATTTTTTGTTAATTGTTATGATACTTAATTTTAAATATAGACATATTATAATCTTATTTAATCCATTCATACCAACTGATTTTATATATGTATAATTTAAAACTTGAGAACCCCTGTTATGATTGGAATATGAATTCATAATGCAAGTCAAACTAAATAAATTTTTCTTTGATTTCCTAGTCACACAATTGGTGGAGTATTATAACACAAAAGAAAAAAATATTTTTTAAATAAAATTAATAAAAGTTAATACTACCTTCACATTTGTCATGGTATCGAATTTGAAGTTTATCCAAATGTTTAAAAAACAAGTGTCAATTATCCATAATTATATGTAGAAATAGGTAATTTTGCTTATTATTCACTGTGAATTACATGTCTCTTTATAGACAAAGAAAAACTTATACTCCGTACAAGATAAATTAGGAAATCATATTTTCCAATTATGGTTATATATTAATTTGCTGATCTGATGTGATTTTTTCCTAGAATTATTTTGATTTCTTTCTAACATTATATTTATATACTACATCTAAGGGGGTGGTGTTCGATTTACTGATAAAATAATATCAAGATATAATTTATGATTGAGTTGTGAGATTTTTTTAGTCATAGAGAATTAGCAGATTGAGTTGAAGGATTGAATCTCATGAACCAAACACACTATATATTTAATTTTGAGATATAGTCTTGCAAACCAAACGCTCCTCCCATGGAAGTATTAAATTAATCCTTTTGGGGTTTCAAACTATTGCGGGAGAAAATACGCAGTAAAAAACAAAAAGAAATATCTTGATAATCCAAAGGAAACAAATCATACATATTAATCAAGAAATTCCTTCGTCACCCATCCCAAAATATCATTAAAAATCCACTGTTTCCAAGGAAAAATAAGAAAACAAATTCTATTTCTCACTGTTAATCAATAATCAATAAAAAAACCCAACACATCATGCCACGTGGATCTCAACTGTACACCCTGGACCACTGTGCCCTACATTCATTATCGTTAATTCTATTTCCTGAATTCGATTTCTTTTTTTTCAAATTTCCGGTTTTGATATTCGATTTTTCCTTTATAATCCAAAGCACCCATCGTCGTTTACTTTTTATCACCTTCTCCGCAGATCCCTCTCTCTCACTTGCTTCACTTTCTTCTTTCGTAGAGATTCAAAGCTGCAATCCCTTTATAAAAATGTGTTCAAATCTTTGAACTTTGAAACAAGGTTTTCAACTGCTGCGGACTAATAAAAAGATAGAGAGAAAAAAAAAAGTTGAGATTTTGTGTGTATAAACGGAAATGGGAGTCTGCACTTCTAGACCCAAACCCTCTCAAGAGCTCAATTGCCATTCATCAGGTGAAATTGGTGATAATTATGCCCCGAATCAGAATAACGATGAGCACCAAGTTCCGGCGAAGAACATCCGCGAGAATGGGAGAACTTCTGGAAGCTTCGAGAAGAAGAAGAGCGAGGAAAAAGGTGAAGCAGGAAAAAAGTCTCCGTTTTTCCCCTTCTACAGCCCGAGCCCGGCTCATTACCTCTTCTCCAAGAAGTCTCCGGCGAGATCTCCGGCGCCAGGGAGCGGCACGCCGAGGAGGTTTTTCAAGAGGCCGTTTCCGCCGCCGTCTCCGGCGAAGCACATCAAGGCCGTGTTGGCGCGGCGGCACGGTTCGGTGAAGCCGAATGAGGCGGCGATACCGGAGGGGAAGGAGGTGGAAGGGGCGGGTTTGGATAAAAACTTCGGCTTTTCGAAGAATTTCTACAGCAAATATGAGGTTGGGGAAGAAGTAGGGCGAGGGCATTTTGGGTATACTTGTAAGGCCAAGTTCAAGAAGGGGGAGCTCAAGGGCCAGGAGGTTGCTGTTAAGTTCATACCTAAAGCCAAGGTGAGGAACTTCTCTCTCCAATTTTGGTGATCTCATGTTTCTTTAATTGTGATGGGAGTTTGTTTTGTGGAGATCTGTTCTATTCAGAAAGGAGTTTGATTTTGTAAAATGTTTTTGAGTTTAGTATCTCCAAGAATATGAGGTCTGGAAATGGCTAATCTTCTTGTTACTTTTATGGAGATGAAAGATAAATGTTCAGATCTTGCTTGCCGTTTTTTGATAGTGTTTGTAATGCGTTTTTGTGTGATGTGTGTTGCTAGATGACCACTGCTATAGCCATTGAAGATGTGAGGAAGGAAGTGAAGATATTAAGAGCATTGACAGGTCACAACAATCTCATCCAGTTTTATGATGCTTATGAAGATCATGACAATGTTTATGTAGTCATGGAGTAAGTTCTTGCTTACCTTTGATTCTCCTTTGAATTGACTCGATCCGACTCCATTTCCGCTTATAAAGTGTAAAAATTAGCATGATCTTGAGTTTCTAACCCTTTGATTTTTTAATTCTTCAGGTTATGTGAAGGAGGCGAACTTTTGGATAAAATACTTTCGAGGTATCAATTTGTATGGTTTTACTTCGTTTTGTTTTGAGAGAGCGATATCCTGTAACTTGGATATGTGTCGTAATCTTTCAGGGGTGGCAAGTATACAGAAGAAGATGCGAAATTGGTGATGATACAAATACTGAATGTTGTTTCGTTCTGCCATCTCCAGGGTGTGGTACATCGGGATCTTAAACCTGAGGTAGGAGCTTCTAGTCTTCTATTCTGTGGCTTGTTTTTATAACATGTCAGAATATAGTTGGAGCTAAATGTTGTGTTTTAGCATGTTGGATTTGCTAATGCTATTTAAGTATAATCTAACTGTTGCTTGCCTCTTGATCAGAATTTCTTGTTTACAACCAAAGACGAAGACTCAACATTGAAGGCCATTGATTTTGGATTATCAGATTTTGTAAAACCAGGTTTGTCCCATTTGTTTCTCTCATAAAATATAATGGAAATGACGATTGATAAATTGACATTGATTCATTTCTTTGTAGATGAAAGGCTTAATGATATCGTTGGCAGTGCATATTACGTAGCGCCTGAAGTTTTACATAGGGCATACAGTACTGAGGCCGATGTTTGGAGCATTGGCGTTATAACATATATATTACTATGTGGGAGCCGACCATTTTGGGCTCGAACCGAATCTGGCATCTTTCGAGCCGTTGTCAAAGCTGAACCAACTTATGAGGAACAACCTTGGCCAACTTTGTCCTCTGAGGCCAAAGATTTTGTCAAGCGTTTGCTTAATAAGGATCCGAGGAAACGGATGAGTGCAGCTCAAGCCATGTGTGAGTGTCCAATGCTAGTAACACTTAACTACCACTGTGAATGACAAAATAAACTTATTTACTTACAAATACGATGCTTCAGGTCATCCGTGGCTCAGAAATACCAGTAACGTAAAAGCGCCATTGGATATATTGATATTTAAGCTCATGAAAGCGTATATGCGATCATCTCCCCTAAGAAAAGCTGCACTACGGGTGGGTAAAGTGTAGTGTATATTCCTTTGATTTATGTGTTAACTTTCTTGTTGTTGTTCCATAATTTCTGTTCATTGATCTCTGCAGGCTTTGTCGAAAACACTGACAGCTGACGAACTCTTCTACCTGAGGGAGCAATTTGCACTGCTCGAGCCAAACAAAAACGGCACCATATGTTTAGATAATATTAAAACGGTTGGTAGTCGTCGTCTCATTTTTGCTATTATATGTTAGAATAAAAATGTGGTCTTACTATCTGTAATTTCCACAGGCCTTGAAGAAAAATGCAACTGATGCCATGAACGAATCCCGCATCTTCGATTTTCTTGCTTCGGTGAGGCTTGGGATAAAGTGTGTCATGAATTGTCAATCAACTATAACTTGCTATAACACACACACTTTACCTTTTTGTATATGCAACAGCTAAATGCACTTCAATATAGAAGAATGGATTTCGAAGAATTCTGTGCTGCTACTTTGAGTGTGTATCAGCTGGAAGCTCTGGATAGATGGGAGCAACACGCACGTTGTGCTTACGAGCTCTTCGACAAAGATGGCAACAGGACTATCATGATCGAGGAACTAGCTTCGGTAACACATACTCCTACATACATCTTCTTAGCCCTCCTTATTTTCGTATGGAGGTTGGATGAAAACTGAAAGAAAACTCGATGAATTGTCGTATCAGGAACTCGGGCTTAGCCCTTCGGTGCCTGTTCATGCTGTTCTTCACGACTGGATCAGACACACCGATGGGAAGCTTAGTTTCCTGGGATTCGTGAAGCTGTTGCATGGCGTGTCCAGCCGGGCTCTGGCGAAACCTCATTAGGATGATAGAGCATGAAAGATCTGGCAACAGAATTGAAGAAAAGCAGTTCTGCAGCCAGTGTAAAGCCATAGTTAATTTTGAGAGCAGGCTGAAGTGGACATTCATAGCACAGCACACCCATTTCGTCTGACATACGACGCTGCCTGACATAACCTTCCTTGTATCTTCTTCCACCATCTAATCTATTCATTCTCTTTTTTCTTTTCAGTCATATTATTTAATGGAAGATTAACGTGAACCACGAACCTATGTACAGAATTGTTCATGCTTGGAGTTGTTGAAGTTCAACTACTACTATATTTGCTTGTTCAATCAAGCCAAATAGTTGAGTATTTTCCTATTCAATTCACCAATCCAAGACAATTAATTGGATGAGAAAGCAAAACAATTTATTTGGATCTAGAATAGAACAAGGGGGTAAAATTGTATCCCCAAAACATCGAAATAAGATTAAGGGCCTGTTCAAATTGCTTGATATGAGCAGAAATGAGCTTATATCTTGGACTTGATGGGTGTTCAAGATACTTGTTTAAGCCTACTGAAGCCCGTTGTTATTTTTCGGGCCCGCACTGTTCACTCCAGGTATCCTCTTAAACCAATTCAGCCGAAGGAGATGCTATATCATTTCCTGTCTCGAAATTCGGATACAGTAATGGATGGAGATTACCAATTTACCCATCTCTTCCCTCTTTCATCGTTCCGCCGCTCCATTCTTCAACCCCACAAAAATCCCCACACCACCTCATCGATAAATCTTCTCCAAGACCATCACCAAAAGAATTTCCTCAAACCAACCCCTCCTCTCCTCCCCTCCTTCCTCTTCCTCCCTGCAACGCGTCCCTTGCAATTGTTAGGGTTTCGACCGATTTCGCAACCCTTCTGGGGTTGCAGCAGAGCTTAACCCAATCTCGGAATAATGGATTCTTGAATATGTTGAAATTGATGCAGAAGATGGCCTTGCAATTGTATGTTGCAGCCGAGAGAGGTGCAAGCCCTAGCTCTGGTGTCTCAGCAATTGGGGATTCTACAATTAGTGATGGTGGAGCAGGGGAAAGTGAACTTGGTGGAGATTTGAGGGAGGATTTGGGGGGTAATAGCGAATTGGGTAGTAGGGGAAGGAGGATTGAGGAGATTTTGATGGAGCTAAGTCCAACTGCAATACATGTTGAGGATATATCTTATCAGCATGCCGGCCATTCCGGGGTGGCCGGTAGCGATGGAGAGACGCATTTCAATTGAGGGCAAAGTTGGAATTGCATATGGTGGGTATTATTAAAAAAATTGACAAACAAAATAAA
This sequence comes from Salvia splendens, assembly GCF_004379255.2. NCBI lineage: Eukaryota > Viridiplantae > Streptophyta > Magnoliopsida > Lamiales > Lamiaceae > Salvia > Salvia splendens. The sequence goes on from NC_056038.1 coordinate 11,043,347, forward strand.
ATTAGTATTTTCGGAAGCATTCCTATAAGCTTGAACACAATGAACTCAAGGATTAAAACCATGATGGAACGGTGCCAAAACCGGATCAGATTAAATTGAGCATATATCATGTCATCCAACTTGAACAACCCCTAACAATGATGCATTTGCAAAAAAAAATATTGACCCAACAGTAGAATGTTCGCGTGTCCCATCCGAGATTTGAGTCTGACGAAGAGTGGTCACATGTACGAGCAAACTTAATGCTAGTGACTTCGTTTCTTGAATTGTGGTTTGGATATGTTGTGGCTTATTAGACCATCCACAATAGGAATAGCCCAGCAATAGCCCAGCCATAGCCTAGCCACTGCCACATCATCAGCACTAAAAATCCTCCTGCCACATCATCAAAACAAGCAATTAGCCCAGCAATAGCTCAGTCATAGCCCAGCCACATACTATCCACATCACTATTAACAAATATATACAAAATGAAATAATTAACAATCACACAATATACGGAATTAAATTTACGACACAAAAATAAGAAAATTCACTAATATTAATAAAATTTAAAAAGTACATTAATTAAAAAAATTACATAATTAAAAAAAACTAACGGCGGTCAATCCTCCGCGCCCATAACTCTTCAATTAAATCCTTTTGGAGTCGAATATGAGCCGTCGTTTGGCGCATGTCGGCATGTGCTTGTAGGAGGCCGGCTTTATCGTGAGGTACCCCACTCCGTACGTTGGGGGTGGCTACGCCGTGGCTTGGACCGGCTTCATTATCGTCGTTGACCCAATTGGTCAGTTCGCCACCTTCATCTTCGACAATCATGTTGTGCATGATAATACAGGCGTACATTATATCAGCAATGCATTGGACATTCCACAAAGGCGTTGGACCCTTAATTGCCGCCCATCGAGACTGGAGCACACCAAATGCGCGCTCCACGTCCTTGGACGCCGACTCCTGCCGTGCCGCAAAGTAGGCCTTCTTCTCATCTCCTGGGCATCGGATCGTCTTCACAAAGACGGGCCACCTAGGGTATATCCCATCCGCCAAGTAGTAGCCCATATCATATTGGTTGCCGTTGGCGACAAAACTGATGGCCGGACCGACGCCCTGGCACTGCTCGTTGAAAAGTGGCGACGAGTTGAGGTCGTTGTTCGAACCAGCTATCCCAAAATACGCGTGCCAAATCCAAAGCCGATAATCAGCTACGGCCTCCAGGATCATCGTGGGATTCTTTCCCTTGTAGCCGGACGTGTAGAACCCCTTCCAGGCTGCGGGACAGTTCTTCCACTCCCAATGCATACAATCTATGCTGCCTAACATACCCGGGAACCCATGCTGACTCCCGTGCATCCGCAACAGATCTTGGCAGTCTTCGGGGGTAGGCGTTCGGAGATACTGATCACCGAATACTTCTATCACTCCCAGACAGAAATTCTTCAGACATTGCAGGGCAGTCGTCTCACCGATGTGGAGATACTCGTCCCACATGTCTGCCGCGCCTCCGTAGGCCAACTGCCGGATTGCCGCAATGCACTTTTGAATAGGTGTGTGGCCGGGTCTACCAGCTGCATCGTGCCTGAAGCGGAAATACAGATATCGAGACTCCAATGCGTTGACAATACGCATAAACAGGTCCCTGCTCATCCTAAAACGACGCCTGAAAAGGTTGACGTTGAACCGAGGCTCCTGTGCGAAGTAGTCTTCGTATAGGCGCTGATGTGCAGTTACGTGATCCCGATCAATCACACTGCGGCGGTGGACCACTGGGGGAGGTCGAGGTATCGCCGGCTGCAAGGCCCTTTCCATCCATTGGTTTATCGCGTTGGTCGTATAGGCGTCCAACGCTTCGGCCATTCGACGTTCGTACTCCTCAGCATCCCCTCCGCTACCACCACTACCACTACCAGCGTTACTCATTTCGCGTTGTTGCTCTTGTACAGAAATTAAGATAGAGAGAGTACTCGTTAAAACAAGTGGTGCGAATGAAAATGACGAGCAAAGCGCGTATATATAGTGTTTCGAAAAAAAAAAAATTTAAATTTCGCGCTAGGCGGTGCGCTGGGCAATCCGGGCGCTGCAATAGCGCCTAGCGGACCGCCCAGCGCCACGCGACCACCCAGCGCTGCGCGGTTTCTCTCTCCATTCGCCCGCTGGGCGACTGCAATAGACCGCCCAGCGAACCGCCCAGCACCGGCGCTCGGCTGGGCGGTCGGCTTTGCGGCATTGTGGATGGTCTTAGGTCAAGGCAGTGGCTGTTTGATGTCGCAGTTCCAACGACTGTTGGCATTGCAACAACCAACTTCACCTTTTAATGATCCTATTAGCATATACAAGTATTTTATTATTTTCCATACGCAAGAGTGTAATTACTCGAGATTTTTTATTTTGAGTTTTGATAACGCTTAGCTACTTCAACAAAAAATGCAATTTCGTCCCCTTGGTGGCCCTCACACTCTGGCCCGACATCATGTGAGATGGTTCAATCAGGGTATGCAGTAGCCCGTTAAGGAGATGCCTTAACCCACTGGCTGCCAGAAGTCCATCTCCAAGGCCTCACACTTGTGCGCCCCACACTCTTGCCCGACATCATGTGAGATGGTTCAATCAGGGTACGCAGTAGCCCGTTAAGGGGATGCTTTAACCCACTGGCTGCCAGAAGCCCATCTCCAAGGCCTCACACTTGTGCCTGATAGATGGAAGCAACTACACGACAACAATGAGATTTGAACTCAGACACTTGTGCCTGAGAGATGGAAGCAACTACACGACAACAGTGGGATTTGAACTCTAACACTTGTGCCTGAGAGATGGAGCTCGTTGCAGCAAGATCTGCCCCTTCATTGCCAACTGCGCTGCCTCTGCGGGCAAACTGTGTTGGGTAAACTTTTTATAGTGATTGGTTCCACCGCATGCGGTCCCATACTCCAGAAATCCCCCTCCGGCATGGACTTACGGATTGGTTACCGCTTGCCCCTACGCATATGAGGAGTTTTTTTTGGAGGAAACTCAATTCCACTAACAATTGACTGAGCAAGTCAAGTCCCCCTCCACTGAACCTAGTGGAAATAAATCCACTATTTTTGTTACTTAGAGGGGTCGAATGCCTAGCTAGTAGTAGTATTTTATTTCCAGTATGTCGCACTTCAAATAGGTACTTGATGAAGGCCTTGCTTTTAGTAGTACTGTTATTTACCTAAACTATTGAAAATTAATCACAAATACCTAAACAATAAGAAAATTTCAAATTAAGAATAGCCTTATAGGAAACAATTCAAAAACAGTCAAAATTTGTTTGCGAACCTCATCATGGATCTCCATATTCACCATTATTTTCTAAAGAAATTTCGAAGCCAAGACCATCTCCGGCCCTATTGCAAAACACATATTGCAGTATTCAATTAGATATATAATACTAGTATTTTACTAAACCCAACATCAACAGAGTACAAATGTAAATAAAATTATCTCTCAAGTCCATATCTCAACCACAAAATTTCATTTTTTTTATACTAACAAGTGTATAGAAATGATTCGAAAATAAACATTAGAAAATAAACTTGTGGCAGTCTGTAACGAAAACAATAGAGTATTGCAATGCAGGAGACATGATGAGATATATGCAGACCCACAAAAAAGAGTGATCCAAATTTCCAGTCAACAAAGCATCCATACTTAAATTGCAAAGTTACCAAAGAAGCCATAGTAGCAAATAGTTAGAGAAAAATCCCTCTTATTCAGTCATGTCATGTGCCTTCTTTAACAATACCCAGAATTTTTTAATCTTAAAGAAAAATTAGTTTGGCCCTCATCATCATTATTCCACCCTGTTTAACTCGCTTTTCTTAAAGCGGTTCCCTTGATGCTTGACATCGAAGCTCCCTTCAATCATCTGTCAAAGCTCACATATTAGAGAGAGAGTAAAAGAGACTGTGGTGAGTTTAAATGTTTTTGTTGTTTTCGTATGGTTTCAGGGAACTTCTTGAAGATTGGTGGCTGAAAAATTCAATCTTTATGCTTCCATTGTGGTGTAGTGGAGCCATAAATTGAAGGGTTCTTGTTGATTTCCCCTTCTCAGATACTTTTTTTGCGTGAGCTGTTTTGACATTATAAGTAAATGCAGTTTAAGAATATATTGGTTAGTTGTGGATTGCTTTGTTCTTCACAAAGGGGGTAGATATTACAGATTTTGTAGTTATTTCAAGAGAGTTGGTTAAAAATCCTATGGGCCATTTTGCTTATTTCTTGGCTATTTTTATTGGAAATGGAGAGCAATCAAGTTGGGATTTTCGATGTAGGATTTTTTCTTAAACTGTAAATTCGATGTTGAGGAGATCTGTTTTTGTAAATTTGATGTTTAGGAGTATTGACTTTGCTGGAAAAATTTGTGGTTAAATCTTGTTGAGTATGGCTGAAATTAAGTTTCCAAGGCTAGAGCAGGGCCAAACCAAAATCAAGAGTGTTCCAATTGCTGTAACTCCAGAGGGATTTTGGTGTTGCCCTTCACCCACTGTGTTTCAAAAGACAGTAAGGACTCAAAATCCATTAAACAAGCCCAAACCATCTCCTCCCAACCAAACAGCTTCATCTCAGAAGAAGCAAACCTCTGTGAATGAGAGGAAGGCAAGTTGTGTGGCGCCTAGAGCCAATGTTGTTTGTGATGTGCAAACAACTCATGGTTCAGATGCACCTGCTGCAAATGCTTCACTGGCAAGCGAGAAGGCGCCTCGCTCTAGGCCTGAGAATGCGTCAAGGAAAGTGACAATCGAGTTTGGTGAGCCCGGAACGAGTGATCTCAAGGTGATTTTGCTTGGGAGGCAGGGAGTAGCTGTGAAGTTGAGTGTTCAGAGGAGCGTACTAGTGGAACATAGCAGTTTCTTTGCCAGTAGAATATCGGGACAGCAGCTTGTTTTCCCATGTCTTGAGATTGATAACTGTGAGGATGCTGAGATATATGTGGAAACTATTGGGCTCATGTACTGCAGGGACCTCAAGCAACGCTTAATCAAGCAGAGTGTTTCTCGTGTTCTACGCATTCTCAAGGTAGCTAGCAGAACTATGTCTCATGTGTTTTTTTTGTTTATATCAGACTGGAATTCTAAAATTCTGTGAGGTTTAATTCATTTTCCTGAGTGAATATAGTAACTTGCTTTAGAATTGAAGATGTTTGAATATTAGGATTTTGTACCTAATTTATCTTGGTTCAAAAAGGTGTGCAAGATTTTGCCATAACATTCTTGGTTTGCTGGTCTAAGCTAAATAATTTCTTGACAATACTAATTTTAGAAGCAATATTACTAGTCTTGTTGTTCCATATGCGAAAAACAAATAGGAGTAGCCTTTTTGCTTGATGGGATACAGGCAGTTATAAACTAGGGATCATAGTTTAGGGTTTTGGCTCATACATACTCTTATGGAGTATAACTTCCCTGAAGATATCGTTCTGCATCGTTCAATATTGGCTTCCCTGAAGTTATCGTTCAAGAAGTTGAAATATACCAACTCTTTTCTGAAAGAAAGCATTGCTCTTTGAGCATCTTATTGTTTTTAACATGTCATACATCAAATTCAATTTTAGTTGGCTCTACAAAAGCTACTATCTTGTTGTGCTAATACCGTGAGAGTGTTTAAAATAATGTTATGATTCTGTTGTCAACTTGTTTATAGGTTAGCGAACAGCTTGGTTATACCACGTGCATCCGTTTTTGTTTGGAGTACTTAGAAGCTGTCCCTTGGGTGGGACAAGAGGAGGAAGACAAAGTGGTTTCTTTAGTCTCGCATCTTGAAGGTGAGGGCATTGGTGTAAAGCCAGTACTAAAGCGAGTGTCTCCCGAAATCTTAACACCACCTAATGACACCCTCTCTCACATATTGGAGCTGGTGCTAAAAAGCAGAGAAGACAAGGGTAGGCGAGAAATGAAGTCCGTTGTGCTGAAGCTCCTTAAGGAAAACAATAGTCTCGCGAGCTCCTCCTCAGGGCCATCTGACTTGTGCAACGAGACTCTTTACAGCTCGTGCAGAAGCTCCTTAGATTCCTTACTGGCTCTATTCAAACAAGCTGCAGAACCTGATTTTCTCGACTGGGGTGTGGAGAAGCGGGAGCCAGTGGTGAGGTCGATCTCTCTGGAGGCAGACAACATGTTGTGGCTGCTCGATATCTTAGCTGACAGGCAAGCAGCAGACGAGTTCGCCATAACGTGGGCGAATCAGCAAGAACTGGCCTCGCTTCACACTAGACTTCCAACGGTGTGTCGCCACCACGTTAGCATGATCAGTGCAAGGCTCTTTGTTGGGATAGGGAGAGGGGAACTCCTTCCATGCAAGGAGACTCGCCATCTGCTGCTGAAAACGTGGCTGCAGCCGTTGATCAATGACTACAGCTGGTTGCAGCACGGGTGCAGGTCATTCGACAGGAAAGTTGTGGAGGAAGGAGTAGGGAGGACGATCCTAACCCTCCCGCTGGAGGATCAGCAGAGCATCTTGCTCTGTTGGTTGGGAAGCTTTCTCAAGGGTGGGGATAGCTGCCCGAATCTTCAACGAGCCTTTGAGGTGTGGTGGAGGAGGACGTTCATCAGACCGTACGGAGAATCAGGGATTCTCGGGCAGCCGGAGAATTTAGATACAAGTTACTGTGTTGATGGTAAAGATTGTTGATTGAGGTCTAACAAGAAGGCTGTATTGCTAAGTTTCCAACAAGGTTAGTGTTGTATGCTTCATTTGACATGAAGGTGAAGAAGCCCAAGATTCAGTATTTGTAACATTTGTGCAATAATAAAAAGGAATGCGTTTCTATGCTGGCATTTTGCCTCATGCTTTACTAAAACTTCTTAGTCTTTTAATTTTGTTTATATTAATTTAGAATCACGTTTTGTAGTAGTGTGAATGAAGTCCAAAGTAGACATTCAAGTAAACTTATATGCATATGAATCTATGACAACTTGCGTTCACTTCGAAGTGGGATTTATAAATTTTGTATGGTTCGTAAATTATTAGTACTATGCTATTCATTCCATAGATATACTCAATGGCCGATGCCTACCAAAATAGCGATTAAATTATTGGCCTTCCTTGCCTTCACTTTTGTTACATGATTTTACCTTTTTTAGGTGTAGCCGTCAAATAGTAGAGCTACTTGATTAACCAAACAACTCCATTATTTAATTACTATACTTGTAATAATGCAAACTAACAGTAAGTGTTCGTCGTAAATTGTTGAATAAGATTTAGTGTTTGGGTTACATATTTTTTCATGAATGAGCTTCTATTCTAGTTTGTTTGTTACTACGGAGTAGTATTTAGTAGTAACTTTTAGCTTTGAATAAAAAAATTTCTGTTATTTGTGAGTGGCCTTCATTTTTTATTATTTGTGTTTCGAAAAAAAATCATGACAGATAATTTTATATTCAAACACTATTCAAATACTCTCATTACCCAATAGATTTCTATCCACTTTTTTGTTTTATTTTGTTTTTCTTCTCTAATACATTCAATTCTCATCTGTACATACTTCATTCTACTCATTATTTTTTCACACTAAAAAAATACTCGTATACTTAATTTTCTCTCTAAATTTTTGCACTTTTTTCCGGATGATAAGCCAACATGTCAGATGTCTCCACGTTTCCGGCAACAATGGGCACTCCTGGATCTGCCGGATCTTCGATGCCCCACCCGTTGGGTATCTAGTTTAATTATATAATTCGTTGGTCTTTCTAGGATTTGAATTATGTAATTTTGGTTTTAAGATTTTAATTATGTAATTATTAATGAATTGAGTATTGAATTATGTAATTTTAATTAATTGTATAATTTAATTAGAATATATAATAAATAATTTGTAATACGAAATATCTAATGAATAATTAAGGAAGTGAATGATAAATTCTGATTGTAATTTTTTTTATGTAAGGAAGGAAGTAAAAAGTGTTTTAGATCTTATGAATGGTGAAAGACAGGAATTGTTTAATTAAGAAAGGTGTTTGTTATTTGTGGGTGACCCAACACCATTAAAAATGATGCCTATATTAGTATATTAGATAATTAAGGGAGGTTATTGGCCACTGATCAACTTATTTGAGTTGAGTGCACTAGATATTAGGATCAAGAAATCATTTCACGTGTTGCACAAAAAGGGCATGTGCAATCTCCGTTTGAAAAATTCTTATATCCCATTATTACGTATTTAAAAAATAAATTGTTTGATACTGATCAATATAGATAGTGAAGTTACAAAAAAAATCAAAATAAACCTACAAGCGCAGCACATCGATAATCACCACAGCTTATATATTGAATCATTTCTGATATAAATGACAATATTAGGGGATTAATGACAATATTACATATGATATCATATACCAACAAAATCCATCGATAAATCCCATTTATTTTGTAGTGGAAAGATTTAATGAGCCCAACCAATTTCTTTGTAGTGAAAAGATTTAATGAGTCCAGCCCATTTCAAATAGCAAATGGAAAAAAATATCTCATCATTTAACAATATAAATATTAATAAAATTATATTTTCGCCCTTATTAATAAAAAATCTGACTTCATTCAAAAGATGCACATAGCAAAAGGAAAAAATATCTCATCATTTAATAATATGAAAATACTAATAAAGTATATGTCTTTTCGCCCTTATAGTAAAACACGAATCTGACTGCATTCAAAAGATGCAAACAAATTTTGCTAAATTGAAAATTATTATAATAGTTTAAATTACGTTAGTACACAATTGAAAAGAATTTAACAAAACTGTAATTACTTGCACAAGAAATTGCATTTTCGCTAATTTCTTATAAATCAAGTAAGAATATTCAAGCCAGTTTACTACCAAAATGCTATTTTTCTATATATTTCTCGCAATAGATACTTTTTCTTTTTATATTTATGTTTGGCCAGAATAGGCGTTGCCTCATATTTAAAATTTATCAATACCTTTAAGTTTCAATTAAGAAGCGTTGTAGTATTAAATTGTCCAAGTAACTTTAAAGTAGCTCCACTTTTCAATTGACTAAATTGACTTAAATCATATGATACTTGCATAATATAAAATTTATAATGCATTCAATACAAGAATTTTGTTTACCTCGAAGAGGCAAAAGGAAAATTTCAATTTTTTATATATATAAGTTCATTCGCATCCATGTCTCTTATCCGTCTTATCTCTTCACTATTCATGAGCCCCACTGTATTTTTCAACCAATCTCTTAACTAAGAGACAGCACATGCATCCCTCCATCTCTTAACAGTCTCTTAACTATCTCATCCCTTAACTATTCATTCAATTTCATTTTTATTTTTATTTCCAACAAATTCAATTAATAAAAACACACTTAATTAAATAAAATAAAATAAAATTATAACTTAAAATTCTAAAAAAATAAAAAAAAACACATAATTAAAATCCAAAAAAAAATTAAAAATACATAATTAGAATAGAGAGTTTTTTATGGTGGATTAATTTGTGGGAATGATTTGATATTTATAGAAGTGATTGGGGCTTAAAAAAATACAAAAAAATAAAAAATTTGTAAAAAAATGGCTATAAAAGGCTAGTATATTTTTGGAATTTTTTTTTTCGAATTTTTCCTGAATTTTTAAAAAAAATAAAAAAAAACATTTTCAACGGAAATTAAAGACGCCGGCGAGTGGGCGTCACGGACGAACCAACGCTCGCCACGTGGCCAACGCGCGTGGCGAGCTGTCTTGCGCGCTGCCTCTCTGCGGCGAGACAAGGGACGGGCTGGGGATGAGACGGAGCCCGCATCGCTGTCTCGATGCGGTCTCGTCTCTCCGAGACGAGATAGAGCCCGCATCGAGACGCGATGCGGGTGCTCTTAGGGCAAGGATCACAGCAGGGGCTGTGCTTCAAAACACAGATTTTATTGAATAAAACGCAGGTATGGATCCTTTTATCTTATTTCTTTTTCCTTTTCTTTTATTCAATTGTCTCTCTTCAAAATAGCACACCAGAGGATCGGTTTCCATATAAATATTTAGATACAAAGAATAATGTTTTAAATAAGTTAATTGACTTCTCAGCTACTTAACAAGCATGACGTTGACTTGCGGACAATCATATTCCACCTCATCGTTGCATCATTTCTACGATAAATTTTATGTATATATCCCAACTTTTGTAATTAAATAATTATACATACACACTTTGTAAATTGTAGTAATGATCATTATTACACCATTTAGTTTTGTAATCGATCATAAATGAAAAAAAAAATTAAAGGAACACTGTTATAGTCTGATTCCATAAGAAAACGATGCATTATTCTGTATCCAAGAACATAGAACATGCTAGGAGCAAAAGTCGAGCAAATACTAACAAAAAACAATGACCTTCTAATTGCCATAATATTTTCTTCTTATCCTGTTATCAAAATAAATAATAAATAACCGAAAGCGGCCTTAGTTAAATCATAAATGACGGTTTCCTGTTGTAAATTATTTAATCATCGACTAAATTATTGTATACATTTATATTCATAATGTAAGATAGATATGGCATTTAAATTTAAATAAAAAAGAGGCAAAACAAGCCTCATATTTGGACTAATCTTGGTTTTCGTCAAATATAAAGGCTAAAGTGGGACTAAAAGGTGTGGAAGGGTCTAGCCTAAGACAAGTACATGAAATCCTGCTTCCTTGGATTTTATCTTGGTCTGTTTGTTACAAAATTCCCACTATCATTTTTCTGCACAAATAGAATTCTGGTCTCTGTCTTTAAGCAAAAAGATGGTATTTTTATGTTGTTTAACATATTTTGTTTGTGTAGATATTTGCAGCAGATAGAACTTTATGATGGTTTGTCTGATTTGGGATTCATCATATACCTTGGAGTTCTGCTGATTGGGTAAGACTACTTTTTTTGACACTTGTATTTCTTTCTCTGTTCCTTTCTGCAGTTCTTAATTTTTTGTGGGAAAGTTGATCGACTTTGTGAATTTGAGAAAATATGTTGTTAATTTGATGGTGGAGTAGTTGGATGCTCAAATATTAATCAAAATCAAATCTTTCTTCAAGGAGTGGATAATCCAAGCCAGACAAATCCACAGTAGATTTATCAGTGAGCCAAACAAAATCAGTGAATTCTTCATACATACTTCTATATTGATTAAAAAGGCTTCACTTTTTCTAAAACAAATCAAGATTTTGTGTGATATATATATATATGTGGAATTGAGCTTCACTTTCCAAACAGTTGGCACTATGGGGTGGCTGACCAAGATTTTAAAAGGCTCCAGTCACAAAATCTCAGAAGAGCATTTTCATTGTGATCACAATGATGATGAGGTAACTTGGGAAGCAGCTCGTGTTTCGCGGGTAATGACCATTGTCCATGTATATCCTTGCCATTTTAATCCTTGTGTGTATGCATGAGATTGTCGATGCTGTCCAATAATGAATACAGGGCTCATCAGATTTTGACAGAGAAGAAATTGACAGAGCAATCGCGCTTTCCATTGCTGAGGACGATGAGAAAGGAAAGAAAGTTAAAGGTGAGCCAAGAGATCAGAATATGGAACCTCTTGCAGTTGTGATATCTTTCTGTTACTTTTGGAATGTGTATATGTGAATGGCTTGCTAATTTGTCCCTTTCCCCTTGATTATTAGATACCGATTCTCAGTTAGAGGAAGACGAACAGCTTGCTAAGGCGCTTCAAGAAAGTTTCAATCTCGAGTCTCCACCTCCTCAGCACGAACATGGAAGTCTTTTTGCACCCTTTCAATTCCTCGATCCTTCAAGATATAGGTCCATGTCTTACATTCCTAAAGTTTATTATGCCAATCCAACATGTTGCTCATCAACATTATTGAATGATCTATACACATTTAGTATAAATTAGGATCTGATTAATGCAGAAGAGAAACTCTTAACATAGTGTCTCTCTTAAGTACCTACTTATATGTGACATTTCCTTCGAACAATCGATCACAACTGCACCGGCTTACTCTTAGAAATCCTGACCTAAATGCATCAGATGTTTAAGGAAAAAAATTTACTTCAAGACTGCAGATAATGATTTTTCCCTTAACAATATGATATTTTGTTGTAGAATATGTGCTGGTTGTAAAAGCCAAATTGGACAAGGGAGATACTTGAGTTGCATGGGAGCTGTTTGGCATCCAGAATGTTTCCGTTGTCGTTCTTGTGATCAGCCGATATCTGAAATGGAGGTGATGTTTTGATCCCTGCATAACAGACTCACTTTGGTTGTAAAATCTGCTATTGCTTTCGTGATCAGTTCCGATTATGGTGATAAAACTTAACATCTTTTGTGTTTCAGTTCTCCATGATGGATGACCACCCGTACCATAAATCGTGCTACATGGAGCTGCATCATCCCAAATGTGATGTCTGCAAGAATTTTGTAAGTGTGAATTCACCAATTGTAAAACTTCAGATATCATTTCCAGTGAAGAAAGAACATTTTAATTAGACTTGGTAGCTTTTGATGGCTCTTTTTATTATTGAAGTAGATCCCAACAAATGCTGGTGGCCTTATTGAGTACAGAGCACATCCATTCTGGCCTCAGAAGTACTGCCCTTCACACGAGCATGATGGAACGCCGCGTTGCTGCAGCTGCGAGAGAATGGAGGTGAGTGGAAAATCATTAAGAAATAAACCTGAAATACAGAAAAAGACCAATAAATTAACTGAGTGGTTCTTGTAGCCGGAGTGTTTGGACTCGTCGAGGTACTTGCATCTCGAGGATGGAAGAAAGCTCTGTCTGGAGTGTTTGGACTCGTCGATAATGGACACTCACGAGTGCCAGCCTCTTTACCTTGAGATTCAAGATTTCTATGAAGGTCTAAACATGAAGGTGGAGCAGCAGATTCCTTTGCTCTTAGTTGAAAGACAAGCACTAAACGAAGCCATCGAAGAAGAGAAAAAGGTTCGCAACGTTCTCTTATATGGAAAATGAAGCAGATTTTTCGAGCTGATGTTTTTCTACTTTTGTTCTGTGGCCAGGGTCATCACCGTGTGTCCGAGACTCGAGGACTATGCCTGTCTGAAGAGCAGATCATTACCATGGTAAGAACAGAACACCTTCCATGAATATAATACCATGATCTTGATCATGTCCAACCTAAGTTATCTTGAAAACTTGGTAATGTGATTCCAATCTTGATCACAGGTGTCGAGGAGGCCAAGAATCGGAGGCTACCGGATACTAGACTTGTTTACGGAGCAGTATAGGCTAGTCCGCCAGAGTGAAGTGACAGCAATTCTTGTTTTGTATGGCCTTCCAAGGTAAATGATGTCTCCTTCTTCAAATTCTGCAGTTGCATCAACAAAATATACAATCTCTTGTTGTTTTCAGGTTGTTGACCGGATCCATCCTCGCCCACGAGATGATGCATGCTTGGTTGCGCCTCAAAGGTGATTTTTCTTCTTAGTTTCACAACTTCTTGACAAAAATGTAGGCTTACTATTGAATTCGGTTGCAGGTTATCCAACTTTGGATCCAAAGGTAGAAGAAGGTATTTGCCAAGTGCTAGCTCACATGTGGTTGGATTCCGAGATTGCGGGTGCTTCAGCTTCGGCTATGGCTACATCTTCATCGTCCTCGTCTAACTCAAGCCAGCCATCATCGAAGAAGGGGCAACGGTCCCAGTTCGAGAGAAAACTGGGTCAATTTTTCAAGCACCAGATCGAAACAAGCTCGTCTCCGGTATATGGAGATGGTTTTAGAGAGGGAAATGAGGCAGTGGAAAAGTATGACCTAAAGAGGACTCTTGATCACATTCGCTTAACCGGTTGTTTTCCATGATCATCCTACATTTCATGCTGCCCTTTCATATGTATACACACATTAGGTCAGGAATAACTAATTGTTTTCAAAGAAATATTATAATTGTTGAGGCTACATTGGAAAATAAAGCTTTCTTTATAGTGTAATGCTTATATCATATTTTTTCTGATTTGTTAAGCCAGAGGGAGCTTGTTTACAAAGACATGTTCTTGTGCCGTCTCAACTTGGTTCCTTTTTAAACCATTCTTGAATTCCTGTGATGACAGCATATGTACAACATACAATATTAAAAGGTGTGTCACCTTTTCCTTGTCGACTTGATTTGCCATTTTCCACCATAAATTTATGAAAATTGACAAATCAAGAATGTCTATGATAATACAATAAGATTGGATAGTAGTAGTCCTTTTGTAGTCTTAGCTTTCAAGAAATGGCAATCTCACTTCAAATATTTTTGGTAATTATTTCACAAATTCTCATCTTTTCTGCTGCTTCTCACTTTGTTAACAATACTGCTGTTGCTGACTTCAGATCATCATCGGACTCACCATCATCGTGTGAGGCGTACATTACATATCGCGATAGGTCACCTTATGCCGACCTTGGAAGTATATCTGATCTGTTTGGCACGAGCAGATTAGAGATAGCAGCAGCCACTAATCTAACGTCGGAGGATGCTCCACTGGTTCCGAATCAGCTGTTGCTGGTGCCAATCACTTGTACTTCAAACGGGACGCACTATTTCTCCAACGTTACATACAAGATAAAGAAGGATGACAACTTATACTCCGTTCAAGTGAAGGCTTTCCAGAATCTAACCGACTACCATTTGGTTGAAAACACGAACCGGGAGTTGAATCCTACCAACTTGACGATAGGGGAGGAAGTTGTGTTTCCTTTGTTCTGCAAGTGCCCCGGAGAGTCTTACAAACAGAAGGGAATTCAGTTCCTCACTACCTATGTATGGCAGCCAGGCGACGACGTAGAGACTGTGAGTGCTATGTTTCAGACAGCAGCTTCAGATATTGAGACAGCAAACCACAACAGAAATCTCACTGCTGCAGTCTGTCTTCCTGTGCTGATTCCAGAGAAGGCGCCGGTTGTTGTGCAACCTTTTCCCACTTCAGCTTCGCGCGGTAAATCCAAACGCCAACGGATTCTGATAGCTAGTTCAAGTGCTCTGGCTTTGATTGTTTTAACAGGTTTTGCAGCATTCTTTTTTATATCACTCAAGAAAAAGATGTTGGATCAAAATAGTCCATCTCTTCTAGAGACGTCAGATCTTTTTGCAATTTGCCAAGTCTCCAAAGACGAGAAGTTAGAAGTGAAGACGGGACAGGACAAGCTGCTCCTGGGAGTATCAGGCTATCTTGGCAAGCCGATAGTGTATGATCTAAATGTGATTCTGAAGGCAACCATGAACCTGAGTGAACGGTACAGAATTGGGGGGTCGGTGTACAAGACCACGATCAACGACCAGGTTCTTGCTGTTAAGAAAACACGAGATGCAACGGAGGAAGTCCAAATATTACAGAGAGTGAATCATGCAAACTTGGTGAAGTTAATGGGAGTCTCCTCTGATACTGCTGGTAACTTATTCATAGCTTATGAGTACGTCGAGAATGGATCGTTGGACAACTGGCTCTCCCCGAAAGCTTCACCTTCACTCAAATCCCTTGTTTGGAGTCAAAGACTGGTTATAGCTCTAGACGTTGCCAACGGTCTACACTACATGCACGAGCATACGCAACCGAGTATCGTCCACAACGATGTCCGTACGAGCAACATACTCCTCGATTCCAACTTCAGAGCAAAGATAGCAAATTTATCTTTAGTAGCTCCCATCATGCTAAACATTGATGTGTTCTCTTTTGGAGTGGTGCTCTCGGGAAAGAAAGTCGTGGAAATGAAGGATGATGGCGAAGTCGTGATGCTGTGGAAGGACGTGAAGGGAGTGTTGGATGTTGAAGATCAAAGGAAGGAGAGGCTAAGAAGATGGATGGATCCGTATTTGGAAAGCTTCTACCCTATTGACGACGCGCTAAGCTTGGCGACATTGGCTAGAGCTTGTACATCGGAGAATTCCTTGGAGAGACCAACGATAGGGGAGGTCGTCTTCAATCTTAGTGTCCTCACTCAGTCATCTCCTCAAATGAGTGAAACATCTTGGGTTTCCAAATTTGAAACAGAGGAGATCTCCCCTGTTATCATTCCAGTCGAAGCCCGATGAAAGCTTTGGTTTTAGCTTCTTGGTCCATTTAATAGGTTAATGTGAATCAAGTTTGATATCTCTTGTTGTTGATGTTGGTACAAGAAGGAATGAGTCCATACCATTGCTACCAATAGATATTTCTTTGAAGCAAAATTAAGTCTGCATTTTTTTTATATGTGTGATCTATGAAAATGAAAAACATTAATTCATGTCATGACTTCTAATCCAAAACACGTGCATGCCATAGACTAGATAAAAGTCGGAGTTGGTGTTTGTAATTGTAATAAAGAAAGAGATGATGATGATGAGGTGATATTGTACCAACTGCCGGCCTTCTTGGACGTTTACAATTTTATTATGGGAAAATATACTCATTTAGCCCCATAAATTAACTTAATCATACTTCTAGCCCAACTTTCAGTTAAGAAAGGAATAGGATTACAGGTGTTAAGAAATAAAATTAGAATGATGAGAATTTGAGGAAAGGCATTTTGCCAGGAAATGGTGGTGGATCAGAGTATTTTCCAGTGAGAATCAGTGAGGCAACATACTGATTGGCAGCGTCGGTGTAATGGATTCCATCCCAGCTTATGTATTCTGTGGTGTCATTGCATCCTTTGGCCGTCACTGAACTCCCATTCAAAACCTGTGTCTCACCGCAGGAAATCTGTGCATCGTAGTTCAATGGCGGTCCTCCATACCCGCAGCACGCCATCAACGCTTGCTCGAATCTATATTATTTAATATTTCAACAAGAAGCTAGGAAGCTCTTTTGTAACTCATTGTAGTAGTTACCATATCAAGAGTAGTTTGCAATGAGGTTGGACTTGATCGTGTAAATGTCGTTTGCATCTTGATACTGCCCCTGCAACTTTTTGCACAGAGCGTGCAATTGTAAGTTGAAGAGTTTTGAAGCTTGATTGTGAGAGGCGACACATCCAAGCTCATCTAGCTTGGAGGGGTCCAGTAGTGTTGTGAATCCACAAGTTTCTAGCCCCTTCGTCGTACAGTTTCTGCAAAAAATTTATCCAAGTTATATATGGTGATTGATGTATGTATGATTGGAAACTATTGGTGTCGGCAACCTGAATCCCATCTTGGAAATGCTGATAAAATGATTGGGATCGAAGCAAGAACATGTAGACTGCCTTTGCCAAGTAATCCTGAGCCGGCAGGTATTTGTCATCTTTCCTGGCTGTTCGTCCAGAATTGAATTTTTAATTATTATTTATCTCCGTCTATGAAAAATAGTCTTGTTTTTTCATTTTGGATCATCCCAACTCTTATTCCCTAAAAACACTTAACTATATTTCTCTTTATTTATTTTATTTTATCAATTTTGTATTAAAGCTCTTGTCGTGATTGGAAGATTGGTATACAAACATTTAGGGAGGATATCCATAGCTTTTGCCTTGAACCTCAGAAACTGAGCTACTTGAATCTTGAATGAAAACGGGCAAACCGAGTTAGCCGTGGCCGGAAGAGTGGTGGCGCCTGCAGCTGCAAAGTTGCAGCCTCTTTTGAAAATCGGCGCTGCGATTGACTCCAAATATGGATTCAACCAGGGGAACTCCATTGCATCCACTGCATACAATCCATCAAAATTTACCATTTCGATAAGAATACCATTTTGGTAAAGAATGCCAATACAATATAAAGGGTTGGCATAAAGGGGTGGGGACAAGTCATAGTGTATGATGGGGTACGAACTAAACAACTAAACCCTAGTTGCGAGCCCAATAACAGTAACGGCCCATCAGCCCAAAACCCAAGAAAGAGTATCAGTTCGGCATGACCAAAGAGTTCGGTTCGGCACAACCAAAGAGTTCGGTCGCAGCCTACAGCTCGGTAAAAGAACCAATCAAGCTCTACTCTCAGATCGGCAAAAGCTAATCGGCAAAGTTCAGCAGTTCGGTCTCAGTGTTCGACCGAACAAGGAGATAGTGGACCCATGCAGGATCTCCACGACCTCCATTACACCCACGATCTATTTAGTGGTGTTAAGCAGTTATCAACCATCCACGATCTAGTGAGTGGTGCTGCAAACCACGATCTTAGTTCAATGTATAAATAGAACCTAGATCAGATAGACAGGGGTTAAGCTCTCTAGATCCTGAATCTTATAGCAAATCAGTATTGTAATCTGTAAGCGAGACCAAGCAATACAAATTTGCCCTCTTTTCTTCCCGTGGACGTAGATTTACCTCAGTAAATCGAACCACGTAATTTTCCGTGTTGTGATCATTTATTACTTGCATTTATTCCCATCAAAAATTCGCCACCTCATCACTGGCGCCGTCTGTGGGAAACAGAGAACCAAAACTGTGATAAAAGCGAGTTTTTGATCCTTTTCTACCAAAAAAAAAAAAAAAATGCGTACCAGATCACATAATACCCATACTTCCGTCCGTGATGAAGGTGAGGAAGCTAGTCCAGCCCATAGGTCTGGAAAACAGCCTCGGGAGAAATCTGCCTCCAGTTCTCACGGTGAAGGAACAAACCACTCAAAAAGTCATCGCACCGAGCCTCCCCAGCAGCTCGCTTTGAATGAGGCTGTCAAGTTGTTCTTGGCTGAGAAGCAGGATGAGTTCTTAACATTCCTGCAAACGAGCCAGAAGCCGGAGAAGAAAACGGCGGATTCTCCCTCCCCCTCCAGACATGAAAGTCACTACCGCAGTAGTGTCGCACCTTCCAGGAGAAAGAATCCTTACCACCGACATGTTCCTGTTCCTCCTCGGTACCGAAATCACAGGAGAACTCCATCTCCACCATACCGAAGAGATGTCGGATTCGCCATGTATGGAGCGCTGAAGACTCCATTTTCGGATGATATCACCCGAACTCCATTGCCACAGAATTACCGAACTCCGTCAATGACTTATGACGGGTTAGTGGATCCTCATGATTTCCTGGGACGCTATCAGTATAATATGGCGAACCAAGGTCTCAATGAGGTTCACATGTGTAAGCTGTTTCCCGAGCTGCTTATCGGGAACGCAAGAAGGTGGTTTGACAGCCTCCCTCAAGGGAGCATTAGATCTTACAGAGATCTAATGGATGCTTTTCACAGGAGATTCTTCCAGAAAGCGGAAGCCCGAATCACTTCGGCTCAGCTGCTTTCTATACGTCAAGGTCGCGATGAAAAAATTAGCGACTTCATGACGAGATTCCACAAGGAATGCCTACAAGTAGATGATCTCAATGATCTACTTGTCATTTCGGCATTCCAAAATGGAATTCTGCCCGGAGCTCTCTACAGAAAGCTCGTTGAGTGCAGTCCGCAAACAGCTCAAGAGATGTGGGACATTGCGGACCAGTTTTCTCGTGCCGATGAGGCAGACCGTCGAAAACGGTCTTTAGACAGCTCATCCAGAGGAGACAAAAAGAAGCCCGATCATAGCGATCAGGGGCTTCCTCGCCGAACTCCTTTTGAAAGAATTCAAAGGGCACCGGTACAAGGCAGATTGGGACCACGTCTCGATCTTGAGAAACCGCCCGCTCAGTTCGTACCATTGAACAAGTCGAGAGCGGAAATTTTCGAACTGCATTCTGATATGTTCGAAAAACCAAAGCGGATGACGAAATCAGCCACGCGCCGAAGTCAGGATACGTACTGCTCCTACCATCAAGACCACGGTCACGATACCGAGGAGTGCCGAAATTTGGCAGCAGGTATTGATGTTCTTGTGAAAGCAGGGACGTTAAAAAAATACCAAAGCAAGCTGCCGAAGAAGAATAAGAAACAGAGAGGTGCGAACTGCGCTCCTCAGGATCCTAAAAGGCAACAGGATCCCGAAGACGATGACGAGCCGCAATATGACGGAGTAATCCAGACTATTGACGCTCTCCAAGCCGGGAAGACTAAGTCGTCTCTAAAAGCAGAACGCAGAGGCGTCAATCGAGAGGAGCCTATGCATAAAAGGCTGAAGAAGGAGGAAGTAATCACGTTTTCAGATGCAGATCCCGTCCCGGCCATTTCTCCTCATCAAGACGCGATTGTCATTCAAGCCGGAGTGGCAAACAAACTGATCCACAGAGTGTTTGTGGATACAGGAGCGTCGGTTAGCATTCTTTTTAAAGAATGTTTTGATAAACTGGAAGTGGATCCAGCTCGGCTCAGTCCGGCCCCACTTCCTCTGAAAAGTTTCGCCCAGGAAGACACCCGCCCTGAAGGTACTATCAGCCTTCCGATTACGGTGGGAAGAGCGCCTACTAGCTCCAGTACGATGATCGAGTTTTTTGTGGTAAAAGCTCGGTCCCCGTATAACATCATCCTGGGAAGAGACTGGCTCAACACAGTTCGGGCCATTTGCTCTACTTATCACCTCACAATCAAGATCCCCACTAAAGGAGGGATTGCAGTCATCCGAGGTGATCAAAAGAGAGCAAAAGAATGTTTGCAGATTGCGCTTAAAAGTGCCGAGCAATCAGATCGGCACCATCAAGCATAGCAATCACAGCAGCCGGAGTCAGAGGCAGGCGAAATGACCGAAGTCACACCGGAGCCGAACTCGATGACAGTTCAGTTATACGAAGATGATCCATCCAGAACGGTCAAGATCGGTTTCGCGGGAACACCTCTGCTCCGGGAAAAGACCATCCAGCTCCTCAAAGAGTACAAAGATGTCTTTGCGTGGTCTCCGTTGGACATGACCGGAGTGTCTTCCGAGGTAATTACACATCGGTTAAATATTGATCCTTCAGTCCGGCCTATAAAACAGAAGCAAAGACTCTTTGCGGCAGAAAGAAATCAAGTCATCCATGACGAAGTCCGCCAATTACTGAAAGCGGATGTATTATTCGAAGTAAAATATCCTTCTTGGGTGGCCAATCCTGTGATGATCAAGAAAAAAGAAGGAGGATGGCGGATGTGCATAGATTTTACCGATCTAAATAAGCACTGTCCTAAAGATTGCTACCCCCTTCCGAACATAGATAAAAAAGTAGAAGCTTTGATAGGCTTCGAAATTTTCTGTTTTCTTGATTTGTATAAAGGATACCACCAAGTTTTAATGGATGAGAATGATGCTTCAAAAACGGCTTTCATTACTGACTTCGGCATTTTTGCTTATAAAAAGATGCCATTCGGTTTAAAGAATGCCGGAGCCACATATCAAAGGATGGTAGACAAGCTATTTCGGCACCTGATCGGAAAAGAGGTTGAAGTCTATGTTGACGACATAGTTGTTAAAAGTAGAAGCACTTCGGATTACGAAGACAATCTCAAATCAACTCTCGACGTGCTCAAAAAAGCCAACCTCAAACTCAATCCCCAAAAATGTACCTTTTTGGTAGATTCGGGAAAGTTTCTGGGTTGTTGGGTTTCAAAGGACGGACTCAAGGCAAATCCCCTAAAGGTTCAAGTTGTTCAGAACATGGCAATGCCGAAGTCCATACATGATGTGCAAAGGCTAACTGGATGTCTAGCCGCACTGAATAGATTCCTTTCCCAAGCAGCCGAAAAGCAACTGCCGTTCTTCAATGTTTTGAAGAAGGCACCAAAGTTTGAGTGGGGAGCCGAACAGAAAAAGGCTTTTGACGAACTCAAAAGTTATTTAGCCGAACTCCCTATTCTCTCTGCTCCAACAGATGCCGAAGTGATATTCTTATATTTAGCGGCATCAGATCAAACCATTAGCGCGGTACTTGTACGAGAAGAAGGCCTAAAGCAGCGTCCTATCTACTTTACAAGCCGAGCATTAAGAGGTCCCGAAACAAGGTATCAACCTCTGGAAAAAATTGCTCTGGCATTAGTAAATGCAGCAAGGAGACTGCGGCCATATTTCTATGCTCACAAGGTATGCGTCTTAACCGATCTTCCACTTCGGCAAGTTTTGACTAAGCCTGAAGCATCAGGCAGAATTGCCAAGTGGGCCATAGAGTTGGGAGAACATTCAATAGAATATCTACCTCGGAAAGCCATCAAGGGACAAGCCTTGGCAGATTTTCTGGTAGAGGCAAAGTTCGATCAAGCAATCCCTATTATTGCCGAACCGAAAAGCCCTACCAATGATGAACCAACACAGCCCCAGGAACCCGAAGTAGAGCCGCCGGACTGTTGGATTGGATTCGTAGATGGAGCTTCGAATAAGACGGGAAGTGGAGCTGGTATTCTACTTATCGCTCCCGACGGACACGAGGTAACTTATTCACTTCGGTTCTTATTCCCAACCACTAATAACGAAGCCGAATACGAAGCCCTTCTTGCCGGACTTCGGTTAGCGCAAAGTCTATTTATCAAATCTCTCAAAATCCATTGTGATTCACAAGTCATAGTGAATCACATGTTGGGTACAAGTGAAGCCCGAGATGAAAGGATGAAAAAATACTTGGACAAAGCGCAAAGCATTAGCCGAAGTTTCTCTTATTTTCGGATAATCCGCATTCCCAGAGCGGAAAATGGCCGAGCAGATACTTTAAGCAAGTTGGCCTCATATCCGAGCTCAAAAGTGGAGGAATTACCGCACAGAAGCATTGATGATGCTGAGGTACTTTCAGTAACCAGCTCGCCGAACTGGATGACGCCAATATCAAAGTATCTAGATCAAAGACAACTGCCCGAGGATAAGAGAGAAGCTCGGAAAATCACATGCCGAGCACTTCGGTATGAACTTCATGAAGGAGTCCTATATAGAAAGTCCTACCTTCAACCGTTATTGCGATGTGTAGGACCAGAAGAGACGGACTACATCCTTAGAGAAGTTCATGAAGGATCGTGCGGCAGCCACATCGGAGCTAGAGCTTTAGCTAAAAAAGTTCTGAGATGAGGATATTATTGGCCAACTATGGTACAAGAAGCAGTACAGCTCGTTAAGAAATGTACGAAGTGCCAAATCCATGCAAATATCCCAAGGATGCCGCAGACCGATCTATGTGCTATGCAAAGCCCTTGGCCTTTTATGCAATGGGGCATAGACATAGTAGGACCACTACCACAAGCTCCTCGGCAAATGAAATTCTTGATCGTTGCCGTGGACTACTTCACAAAGTGGGTGGAGGCTGAACCATTAGCTACGATAACGAGCTCGAAGGCATTGGATTTTGTTTGGAAGAACATAGTTTGCCGATTTGGCATACCCCATATCCTCATTTCGGATAATGGGACTCAGTTCACCGACAAGACATTCAAGAATTGGTGCCAAGAGTTGAATATTCAACAGTGGTTCACTTCGGTCTCTCACCCACAAGCAAACGGACAAACGGAAGTAACAAACCGTATTTTGGTGAAAGGATTAAAAGCTCGGTTAGAACAAGCCAAAGGACAATGGGTAGAAAATCTTCCTCAAGTCCTATGGTCTTACCGAACTACACCAAAAACCTCCAACGGTGAAACTCCGTACAGTCTAGTGTACGGCACTGAAGCCGTAATTCCGGTTGAGATCGGCATACCCAGCCCCCGAACACTCAATTTCTCAACAGAACTGAATGATGACGGACTGAGAGCCGAACTAGATCTTGCCGAAGAAAGAAGAGAACTGGCCTGCATAAAAGCAGCCAAGTACAAGGAGCAAGTAACCCGGTATTATAACCAAAGGGTGAAAAAGCTGCAGTTTCAAGTGGGAGATCTCGTATTGAGAAACAATGAAGTAAGCCGAGCAGAAAAGCTGGGCAAACTTGAACCCACATGGGAAGGTCCGTATCGGGTGTCAGAAGTCCTGGGAAAAGGGTCTTATAAATTGACTCACATGTCAGGAGAACAAGTACCCCGAACATGGCATATTTCCAACCTCAAGAAGTTCCATTTGTAAGAGACAAGGTCCGGTCAGTCTTGTATCTAGTTCGGTCCTAGGGATATGTGCTTTCATGTTTCTATTTGTCCTTTATGCTGGTCGTTTTATAAAAGTTTAAAATCTTTTTCGTCTTTTTTATTTGTCTTTATGTGCGTTTAGTCTCTATGTGCGTTTTGTCTCTTATAAATATTACTGAGGTATATTGATCTTTAAAGGCTGATCCCCTTTTTAGATCATGTATTAAAGACAATTGTGAGTCCAAGCTTCTAAGGAAGATACAAGACCACAATTCAGCTTAAGAAACAAGCAGTTCGTCTGAAACGGACTGCAATAAGCCGAAAACCACTTCGGTCAACCAGGGAAAGTCCAATCCAAGCGATAAAACTCGCCAAATTAGGACACAAAGGGAAAGTCCAATCCAAGCGATAAAACTCGCCAAATTAGGACACAAAGGGAAAGTCCAATCCAAGCGATAAAACTCGCCAAATTAGGACACAAAGGGAAAGTCCAATCCAAGCGATAAAACTCGCCAAATAAGGACACAAACTAAGTCCGGTCAAAGAAGAGTTTTCTTCATAAGACTGAGGACGAGTCCGGCCAAAGAAGAGTTTTCTTCATAAGACCGCGGACGAGTACAATAAATGAAATAAAAAATCGCTGAACTGTAAATACGCAGTGATAGAAGCGAAATGAAAAAATTTCATTTATTAAGTCTTGTTCGGCATACAATTTCGCTGCCCTACGAGAAGGCGTTACACCATTACAAAGGACTATTCTACTGTCCACGGTTGCTAAAGTTGAGCCACCTATCCAAAAAATCCTCATGATGCTGAGTTCGGGTGTTCCGAACAGTTGAAGAATAAGTAGGTCGACGAGATGCTCTGATCGACCTACCGCCCCTTCCCTGAGTCCGGGAAGTTCTAGCACCTCGGCGGCGAAGAGTCTCTTCACGAAGCATCCGCTGATCTTGCTCACTCATAATCACAACTCCTCTACGAACTTCAGGGCGTTCTCGTCTTGACATTTCCGGTTGCTCCGGAGTCCGTTGCTGACTTGGAGTACGTTCTCGTCTTGACGTTTCCGGTTCATCCTGAGTCCGTTGTTGGTTTGGAGTAGAATCTTGAGCAAGTGGATTAGAGGTTTGAGTTGGAGTGTGAGCATCTGTTGGCGGGAAACGCCTAAGGAATCTCTCGATTGAGGGACGCCGGGAAAGAATGATGTCGTACCGAGAAGCCAAGCGCCGCAATGACTTCACAACTTGTTGGCAAGCCGAGCTCTCCAGCGCATTGTTCTTCCGGAGTACATGAAGCTCCTCCCACAGTTCATCAACTTGATTCTGAACTTCAGATATGGTCATTCCCCCGCGCCCGCAGATGAAATCCTCATATGCAGTCCTCTCAGCGATGACAGTGTTCAGCTCGGCCTCCAGATCTTTCTTTATGGACTTTAAGTCCTTATTGTTGGACTCCAGCTCCACTAACCGAGCCAAGAGTTCGTCATACTTCACCTGGTCATCTATGGCTTTTTTCTCAGCTTCGTTTAAAGCCGAAGAGTATAGCCGCTTCCAGTGAAGTACCTCCAGCTCCTTAGAGTTAAGAATACAAAGCAGCTATGTCAGTTCGGCATTTCAGTTTACCGAGCAGGCAGTAAACCACAACAGGAGTAAAAGAGATTACGAAAAGCTATAAAGAAGACACGAGTGTAGAAAGAAGAATTTCTTCATTCACAAGAAAATTTTTTACACAAGGAGGGCTTCAAGGCCATTTTACAAGGAGAGAAAGAAACTAAACTAAGAGAAGGGAGACGAAATCATACTCCGCCAGTTTCGTCTCCGGCTCCTCTGTGGGTTTCAGCCTCCTTCTCCTTGCCTACTTCGGCTTCAGCCTCGGCCTCCCTACTCCCTCCAGCCTGCTCGGTGCCCCCATCGCCGATCTGCTGCACCTCCTGCTCGGCATGCCCGTCGCCGGCCTGCTGATCCGTCTGCTCGGTCTCCTTGCCGGCCTCGTTTTCCTGCCCACCCTCTTCGTTAAAGATTGAAGCGGGTGAAACAGGTCCCAAGGAGGCAAAGATGGCCTCCATGTTCTCGTCCCGGTCAGCGCGGCAGTTACGGACTCTTTCAGCAGAGAGCAGGACCGAGGAAGAAGCAAGCTCCTCAAGGAGCGGCAGACTCTGGAGACGAGCTGAAATCTCTCGGCCATACAGCGGCAGGACGACTTCGGGTCCCTGCTCAGCGTTATCGGTCATCAATTTCAGCAGATCACCGATAAAGGCCGAAAATTGATTGCTCAAAAAGAGTTTCTCCGCGAAAACACGGAGAGCCTCCCCCTGAGCAACCACGGCGGCAGCCTCCCTCTGTTTAGATTGCTCTCTCTGGATGATGAGCTGGTTTTTGGCACGCTGAGCTTCATCCTGAGCCGAGATCCTAGCGGCCCTTGCCTTCTCAAAGTCTGCCCGAGCCTGTTCGGCCTGGTGACGAGCAGCATTCAACTTCCTCTGCATCTCAGCATAATCGTTGGACGCTTTGGAGAGTTCAACGGCGACGAGCTTGGAGAGCATATTGTTCCTCTGAAAATGGAAAAAGGAAAAAGTCAACAGAGGGGCCACAAAAAATATAGGAAAAAAGCAAGGCCAGAAAATCAAGAAGAGAATTCACCTCTACAAAGTCCGTTGGCCATGCAAAAGGCTCACAGACATGTTCCGAAGGGGCCGCCAAGACAATGTCTTTCTCCGGCGCTCTTGGGGGTTTCTGAATCTTCCCCTTCCCCTTTGCCGAAGTCGACTCCGGCTTTTTTGGATCCGAATAAGAGGTCTTCTGCCTTTTCGGATTCTTCTCGGCATCAGACGCCGAGCCGGTGGCTTTCTGTCTCTCCGGCTCATTAGATTCGGAGGATTTGCGACCGAGCTTGTTTAGCATGTTCACTGCCAAAAAGCAAGAAAACAAGGTTAGTCTTCGTCGTTAAAGCAGTAAAGCATAAAAAAGAAATCCTCACCCTCAGTCTCTTCGTCCGAAGACGAGATATCGAACACGAAGTCACCCTTGACGAGCTCAGATTCCGAGTACTGTTTCCTAATCATAGGAATCTTATTGAGCTCGCCCTCGAGCTCGTTCAACGGTTCTAACCGAGGATGAGGAATTACGGACTTCGGCCCTCTCCAGGGAAAGCCCGGAGCCGCTGTCCTATTGTAAAAAAAGAAACGATTTTGCCATTTCGGCCATTTGGTTTTACAAAAGGCTCTAAAGGGCTGTAAAGGGATCAAGTAAAACCAGGATCCCTTCCTCTTAAACTGAAAGAAATTAAGGATTGCCCTCAGAGACAGATCCTTTCCTAATCTACGCAGTTCGGCAGCAAAGGCCGATAAGTGCCTCCAAGAATTCGGAGTCACTTGACCTAAAGGGAGTTGAAAAAAATCAAGAAGCTCTACAAAGGCAGGGGGAAGAGGGAAACGAAGCCCGCATTCCAAGCAGGCTTCGTAAACGGTGGCGTAACCCTCCGGCGGCGAATCAGCCCTATGAAGGTCGTAGGGAATTACCACTAAACCCCCAGGTAGAAAATATTTTCCGTGTAAGGATATCACAGTATCCTTACTCAAAATGCTCGGAAAATATTCTACCGTCTTCTCCCCGGACTTCTTCCGGCCAGAAGACCCCTTACCCCCCTTCCTACCGCTACCTGATTCAGAAACAGATTCAGAAGAAGAAGACATGATTCTTACTCTCTGATGGTCGAAAGTCTGAAGAAAGTCTTGAAGAAGCGGAAGAAAATTTTTCGAAAAAGGGAGAGAATACAGAAGAAATAATCGCAAAAGTGTTTCCAATGATGAAGAAAGGAAATATTTATCGGATTCGCAAAGGCATTTCAAATCCGTCGCGCCGTTTCAAATCCCACTTTTTCTGGATTCAACGGCCGGATTTACTGTCACATTTAATGCAGACACGCGCATGGCACGTCCCCTGACGTCAGCCTCCCCCTTACATTTATCCAAAATGCCGAAGTGATTCACTTCGCTTTTCGGGGGGGGTGGTGATGGGGTACGAACTAAACAACTAAACCCTAGTTGCGAGCCCAATAACAGTGACGGCCCATCAGCCCAAAACCCAAGAAAGAGTATCAGTTCGGCATGACCAAAGAGTTCGGTTCGGCACAACCAAAGAGTTCGGTCGCAGCCTACAGCTCGGTAAAAGAACCAATCAAGCCCTACTCTCAGATCGGCAAAAGCTGATCGGCAAAGTTCAGCAGTTCGGTCTCAGTATTCGACCGAACAAGGAGATAGTGGACCCATGCAGGATCTCCACGACCTCCATTACACCCACGATCTATTTAGTGGTGTTAAGCAGTTATCAACCATCCACGATCTAGTGAGTGGTGCTGCAAACCACGATCTTAGT
The DNA here is from genome assembly GCF_004379255.2 of Salvia splendens. Lineage (NCBI taxonomy): Eukaryota > Viridiplantae > Streptophyta > Magnoliopsida > Lamiales > Lamiaceae > Salvia > Salvia splendens. The sequence goes on from NC_056038.1 coordinate 11,071,449, forward strand.
TCAATGTATAAATAGAACCTAGATCAGATAGACAGGGGTTAAGCTCTCTAGATCCTGAATCTTATAGCAAATCAGTATTGTAATCTGTAAGCGAGACCAAGCAATACAAATTTGCCCTCTTTTCTTCCCGTGGACGTAGATTTACCTCAGTAAATCGAACCACGTAATTTTCCGTGTTGTGATCATTTATTACTTGCATTTATTCCCATCAAAAATTCGCCACCTCATCAGTGTACAAGGTAGCCAATGGTCCTCTCAAGATAAAAGGGTGCTTTACTGTTGCATGAATCATTTTTTAAGCAATATTTTTGGGTAACAACTGATGTTATGTGTCATCTGCTGCTGGCCATTGCACCCACACCGGAGAGCCTGTATATGGATCGAGTAACCTTCAGTTGCACGCACCATCTGTGTTGTTTCTAGGCATAAGGTAGATGCAATGGTTCCACAATCATTCGTAGAGCAAAGCGAGAGATACAAGGGCTGGCCCGAAGCCCCCACATTTAGGTTAGAAATTTTAACCCGAAAAAAATTCAATCCAATTAGCCTGCAATATGAGTAAGGTTGATTTGAAACCCAATCAATCGATCTGATTGACCTCCACAAAACCCAAAATATATTTTTACCTTCAAAATTACTTTCTTTTAAGAAAAATCAAATTGAGCCTAAAGTTTTCAATTGGACCTTTTTTCCTACACAAACCCAAATAAGATTCACAACTACAAATCCTATATTATAATTATTCTTATTTTAATCTTAACATGCAAACTCTATGTATTAGTGATAAAATGCAAACTCAATGTATTGTACCAACTTCAAACTCCTCAACACAATATCAACACAATTTCAACACAGTGTCAACACCATATCAACACAACATCAACCGTTGATACTGTGTTGACATTTTTTGTTGCTATTATTTTGTCATCTGTTGACATTTTCTAACGGTCCAGATCATAGTTTAAAGTTTGTACAATATTTAGAGTTTTGCATTTGATTACCTACCATATATGAATTATAACTATCTTATAAATAATTTATTCTTATAAATGTAACTATTTTAATTATAATATCTAATAGTATGAAATTTAAAAATATATTAAAAAATAACAAAATGTGAAAAAATAACTTTCTATGCAACCCAACCCAACTCAGCCCAGCTCATTTCAGCCCACTTCTCCCGTGTGCCTGGGTTAACCGGATACGAATTTATAAAAAGAAACTCAGTTCAACCCATTTGACACCTTTAGGCTTTAAGTCGCACTTAATTGCTATATTCTTTTAAAATTTTCTCATCTGTTAAAAAATACTACCTCCGTCCGCCAGTAGGAGTCCTAGTTTACCATTTTAGTCGGTCCGCTATTAGGCCAAATTTCATTGCGAGAGAAGAAATGACCTAAATTGAGTCACTACGACGAATTATTACAGTTGACGCTTGAATTACACTGAGAGGAGGAAGAAAAGAAATTAATTTCAAACATTTAAGAATGAATGCACAGTACACGACAACATTTGAGTTAACAACGATGCAGACCTGTCTGCAAAAGTGCAGCCTCGGGCAGAGTATGCCTGCAACACACCTGTAAAATGTCTAAAATGCCCTGCAAGGCATAAGGGTATTGTAGTCCGAAAAATGACTACAAATACCTGATATGTGATTATGTTAAACGCCAGAGACTTGTGGCGATATTTTTAAACGTCAGGGGCCTGGAGTGAAACAAATGAAAACGTCAGGGATGGTTTATGTAGTTCACTAATTTTCAAATTTTAAACACGTGTTCTTAAATAAATGCTATAAGATGTAAAAAGAATATCATCATAAATATGAGGATTGCATGCTAAAAAAAATTATAAACGCCTTATTAGTGTAAGGCCATCAGCAACGCTGTCACTTATCCGTCCCTTAAATTACTATTCATGGGCCCCACTGTACTTTTTTACTACATCTCTTAACTAAGGGACGGAACCTGCAACCCTCCGTCTCTTAACCGTCCCTTAAATTAATATTCATTCAATTTCATTTTTTATTTTTATTTCCAACCAAATTAAATTAATAAAAACACACTTCATTGAATAAAATAAACTTACAACATAAAATTCGTAAAAAAACATAATTTAATAATTTCCTAAAAAATAAAAAATACATAATTTAATAATCTCCTCCGCCAAATTTTGCCCAAATGTGCTCCATTAGATCATCTTGGAGTTGGGCGTGGGCGGAAGAGTGACGTGTCCTTGCCCGAATAGACAACCGTTCTTGTATAGACGGATGCACTCCACTGCGTGGCGGACTACTTGTGATAGAGCTTCCGGGGGCTTCAGGGTCGAACCAATTTCCCACCTCAGGTCCTTCTTTTTGGACAATCATGTTGTGCAAGATTATGCACGTATACATGATGTCGACCATGCTCTCCATGAACCACGCACGAGCCGGGGCTTTGATAATGTTGAAGCGCGCTTGGAGAACCCCGAACGCCCGCTCCACATCCTTCCGAGCAGCCTCCTGCTTCTGCGCAAAAAGCGTCTGCTTTGCGTTCACAGGCCTGGTGCACGTCTTCACGAAGGTTGGCCACTTCGGGTAGATGCTGTCGGCAAGATATTACCCCATTTTATAGCGCCAGTTGTTAGCGGTGAAGTTGATGGCCGACGATTTACCATCCAAAACTTCGGCGAAGAGGTCGGATTGGTGTAGCACGCTTATGTCGTTGTTCGAGCCGGGGACCCCGAAGTACGCATGCCAGATCCATAGCCGGTAGTCGGCAACGGCCTCGAGTATAACGGTGGGGTGGGTGTCTTTGTGGCCGCTCGTGTATTATCCCCTCCACACCACCTGCCAATTCTTCCATTGTCAGTGCATGCAATCGACGCTGCCAAGCATCCCGGGGAATCCATGCACTTCTTTGTAAAGGCGGAGCAGGAACTGGCAATCTGTCGTGCTTGGCTTCCGGAGAAATTCGTCGGTGAAGGCTGCCCGGACGCCTATCCAGAATTGGAGCAAGCACATTCTCCCAGTGCTTTCTCCAATGTGGAGGTATTCGTCGAACACATCCGCCGTTTGTCCAGACGCAAGCTGACGGATTGCTGCAGTACATTTCTGCAACGTCGTGTGGCTGGGACGGCCGACGGCGTCGAACCTTTCTTGGAAGAACTCTTCCCGGGCCGCCAATGTATTTGCGATGTGGAGAAATAGAGGTTGCCGCATGCGGAAACGGCGACGGAAGTAGGTATCTCCCCACACCGGGTTATAGCTGAAGTAGTCGCGGACTAACCTTGCGGCGGCTTCCTCCCGGTTACGATGGATGTAAGTCCGGGAGCGTCTTTGAGGCGGTGCGGCTTCCTCCGCCTCCCTGCGTCGATCTTCTTCAAGTGATTCTTCCATTATTCGACGCATTTGCTCATATGGATCCATTAGATCGATAAAATTTGGGGGGAGAATAAAAGAGATGATTTGAGATGAAAATTGGAGAGGAAAGAGAGAGGATTTGAGAGGTTTAGATGTGTGTTTGTGTGTGAAATGAGGATGAAATAGGAGTATTTATAGAGTAAAAAAAAAAGAAAACGGTTGAAAACGGTAATATTACCGTTTTCAAATTTTTAATTTTTTTTAATTTAATTCGAAATTAAAAAAATGAATTATTGCATCAGCGTGACGAAACCCACTCGCGGGCTGGTGAGTGGGCGTCACGCATGGCCTGGGAGCGCGCCACGTCGCGGGAGCGAGTGGCGAGACGTCTCGCGCTGCGTCTCGGCGTGACGGGCGTTCCGGCGGGATGGTGACAGGACGGGACGCTGCAACGCGTCCCGCCACCCTTTTGTCACGGAGGAACGAAATTCGAGCCACCCGCATAACGCGTTGCGGGTGGCCTAATTTCCTTAAATAAGTATATTTAATGAATACTTTAATGTGAAGGTTAAAAAAGTAAGTAAACATAACATAAATTTAAATAAAAATATAATATAATACATAATTACTATTTTATCTTGGCAATGCCATCATGTCTCTAAAACATTTTCCTAAAAAAATGTTAGAAACACCTTACAAGCTGGGGTATATTCCATACCCAGCCAGAGTTACCTAAATTTTTTTTTGCTTTTTAGTATAGTTAATTAATTCATTAATTAATTTCCACATCATTATTTAATATTTATTAACAATATAATAAAAATAAATGAATGGACATTAAAAAAGATGTTTCTATGTAAGAGAGTATTCATTGGTCAAGTTTTTTTGCAAGCATTTGCAATTTGATTTGATATTTCTTGATTCATTGATTAATGACCTATAGCATTAAAGCTTTTCTTTTAGACTGTTGGTTTACGGATAAAGACAACTTTTTAATAATTAATTGTATTAACTATTAGATCAAAAACTTTCACTGCAATAAAGAAATGCAATATAAATTAAAAGAAAAACTGTTACGATTGGCACTAATTCCCTCTGATTCCCCCCCCCCCCCCCAAAAAAAAAAACTTGGCTAATTTTCCCTCCAAAAAAATGTGACTTTATATATTTATATAGATACTCCATCCGTCCACAAAAAATTATTTCAATTATGGACGACACGAATTTTAATAAAAAATTGGTAAAAGTAAGAGAGAATGAAAAAAAATAGGTAAAGTAAGAAAGATAGAGAGAAAAAGTGGATAAAATATGAGAGATAAACTTTCCAATTTTAGAAATGAGACTATTTTTTGTGAAAATCCCAAAATGACAAGATGAGACTATTTTTTATGGACGGATGGAGTATTCGTGAATACTTAACCATTACAGAGAGTATTCCCATATAGGAGAATGCATATTGTCTTCAAACTTGAATCTCTTCACCGGATTCCTCAACATCGGGTCGGACCGCACCTGAGCGCGGCCTCACGCCCCTCCACCTCCCCAGGCGTGTCATTTATTTCAAACTTTGTGCATGTAGTCTTGGGGATGGATGGACACAAATTTGGTATGCATAAGAGCATTCACAGTAGTGGCCTATCTCCGGAGCCCATCTCAGAGTCTATCTCGATTTTTTCCTGTCACGTTAGCAGGCCCATCCCAGAGCCTATCTCTCTGTAATGAGAGCTCATCCCAGAGCCTATCTCAGAGCCCATTTCAATTCCACGTCATCATTATTTTTAATATTTCACTTTTAATTATTTGTGTAATTAAAAGACAACGTAAATATATACGACAAAAAAAATTCATTTAAAAACATAATAAAACATCCTATATTAAAGAAAAAAAAGAGAGATAAAGATAGAAAATAAAATAAAAAAACAACAGAAGCACTCGGGTTCCGACTCGTCCTCCCCGACACGACTCGTTAACCATATGAATTTTAGGCAATCCTTTAGTTGCAGATATATTTCCCAGTACTTGAACTCTCTCGCATTGCCATCATAGAACTCGTGAAACTTAGCACACTCATACACCATGCGTTTCTAATGCTTGCGTAGATCGTCGGACTGGTGTGTCGGGGCACCTGGGGGCTTTACTTGTTCGTATCTTTTCGCGATACGTCCCCAGAAACCGCCCTCACACTTCTTGGCTGAAATCGGGTCCTCAGATATTTGTGTCCAACAATGAGCAAGAGCAATCGACTCCTCTATGGAGTAGGTACTCATCGTCCGCCCAGATTTAGACGCCTCCCCGACTGTCTCCTTCTTCTTCCCCTTCATGTCGGGCACCTTGTTGCTGAAGTTCATACCACCGTGGAGAGAGTAATAAAATTGAAATTGAGATTGGAAATGGATGAATGCGAATTGATGGATAATGGGGTATATATAATGGATTAAAAATTGAATTAAATTTAAAAAAGGGGATATCGGTTCCATCATCGGCCTGAGCCGATATCGCCATCGGCTGAGGCTTGCAATCGGCGCAAGGGCGGAGGCGGTGGGGGGTGGAGATGGCCTCCCTCCCCACAATGGAAGGCTTTGAGAGGTGAGAGGGGGGGGGGGATCAATCGGCCTTGGCGATCGCCTCCCAATTCCCATTGTGAATGCTCTAACTTGAAATATTGATTCGTGAGAGACTATGTCTTGCACATGAAGGAAGCTAGCATTATTGATTTACTACTTCCTCCGTCACATACACTTTTTCCTTTTTAGTCCGTCCTTCAAAAATATGCACTTTCTAATTTTAAAATATATTTTTCTTCTATGAGGTGAAAACTATTTTTTTCACTAGCAATACTTTAATTACATTTTCTTTCTGTCTCTCTAACTTTAATAATTGTGCATTAAAACTTATGTTTAACCAAAAGTGCATACTCTTGTGGGACAGAGCAGAGTGAGTATGATTTTACAATTAATTAAATTTAAGAAATGATAATCTAGTATAATACGACGTTGTTTCGTTGCTTTAACATGATGTCCCTCTATATATATATTAGTACCACTTTAAATTAGTGTTACAGTAATTTATTCAAAATTTTGAATCATTTGTTGCAATTATGAATTTGTACGGAGTAATATATATTCAGTTTCTTTTATTCCTCTCTATTTTGTTTTATGAATATTTCAAAAGCAACTGTTATTATTCGTATATTATTAATTGTCTGAATTATTTTATTATGAACTTTACAGAATTTTTTTATGTTTATAATGATAAAATTTGGGGCAGCTGACATCATTTGTGTTGTTAGTAGCAATAGACGTCGAAAACTCACGATAGGGAACAAAATCCCCTGTAACTGTGTGACTACTGAGGAGTGACTCTGTATAGTTGGTGCTGGAATTTGGATGCCGCCGTCACGAGAGCTTGATGCATAAACATTAATTGGCAAATTTCACAAAGCCAATACAAAAGGCTTGCTGTATGATGCACCTAATGTGAGGTTCATCATGCTTCATAGTACTGAATTGTGTGAATACATCCTCAAAATAAGATTGCAGTAGCATGCACAGACACAGGCAGTGGCATATCCAGGATATTTGATTCGGGGTTGCGGAATACATGACCAATAATTATGTAACTCATTAAATTAAGATAAAGAAAGAGAAATGGAACATAAAAAAATAAATGAACCAAACTTGAGAGTGGTAGGACTCAATCTTTGGCCTCCCAAGAGAAAATGTTGTTGCTCTGCCACTTGATCTCTTGCAATTTTAATTAATTATACCTCAATACTAGTGTTAAGTATGAAGTTTTGGGGGTACAACTGTACCACCAAATTACCCCCTGGATACGCCACTGGACATAGGGAGGCCTTGTTGTTTGCATAGTAAACTAATTCGAAACCCGACATAGGCTAGGGCCATCAGTTGTTAGGGCAAAAGGTAGAAGATGCAATGGTTCCACGATCATTGGTAGAGCCGTAGAGCAAAGCTAGGGATACAAGATCTAATCTGAAACCCAAACATTTAAGGTTAGAGTTCAAAAAAAGTTCAACCCAATTACTAATTAGCACGCAACATGAGTAAGGTTGATTTCAAATCTAATGGGTCGATCCGATTGACATCCCTACCCATTACTCAGAATATATTTTTCATGGCACCATCAATTTTGGACTGAATCGGGCCTGATTTCAAATGTGTGGAACGAAATAATTCAAAACATAGTGTCTGGAACCAAAATCATAAAAAAAAGTCATATGTTTAGGACCCCTTACTCTTTCATAATTAAGTCATTAGATTATACTCCATTACTCTAAAATCTTGATTAGTTACAAAACATTAACAAATTAATAATTTAGTTACAAAATGAAAATAAATCAATAGTTTAATAGAGTGATTTGTTTATTAATATAATTAAAAATAAGTATACTACTAATTTATAGGCTATATTTTTAATCTTATAAACAAAAATTGAATTTAATGAAAGTTAAAGAGAAATAAATTATCCTTATTCATAAATTTATGCCAGCAAAACTTCCTGCCGTCTATGGATGCGCACAATGCTTTAAAAAAAATTTCAGCCCCAAATTTAGTGCAACATACCAATTTCATCTCAGCACTTCAACATATATGGAAATTTGCCGCTCTTCAACGCATTTTTCGCCGATTAATCTCCGATTTGATCAAACCTTTACTTTCCGGCCGGCAACAGTAAGATGCGAAGTAAAAGAATTTCCGGAACTTTCAACGGGCGATCAAATGTTCATTCTTGGAATGGGTTTCGTCGGAAAATTCTTCGCTGCCGATTTGAAGAACAAAGGATGGTAAAAAAGATAAGATTTTTCACGTGTGTTTAATAATGTGCTGATACGAGGGATTCCACAACTTTTTTTATTGTCTGTGTAGTATAAATTCTGCTAACGCCACCTGTTTATGGTGAAGGGTAGTGAGAGGGAGCTCCACCAGCACTGGGAAGAAGAAACAACTCGAAGGATTGGGATATTCAGCTTATGCATTCGATGCAAATCACCCACAGTATGTTTTCCTTATTTTTGGGATCTGATGTTTATTTCTTTTATTGTGTATTTTAAATCATTTACATCACATTCTGATTCAAAATGGAGTAGTATAATTTAAACCTGATACAAAACTGTCTGGAAATAGTAGGTTTCTTGGTGATGCTTGAGCATTTATTCTAATCATATGCATTACTTCTACTTTATCTCTAACAGAAAGCTTTGCTGAATTATATGAATTTGCTATGCTTTCAAGTTGGGACTTCCTTTTTTTCAGTCTGGATTTTTAACTAGATGTATTCTATGCCATTTTCTGAGTCAACTTTTTTCCTACTTAATATGTGAATTTCTTTGCTTATACGTTTTGCAGAGATGAGGTCCTAGAGGTTGTGAAAAACCATACACATGTCGTTATATCTATTCCGCCACTTAAGGGTGTTGGTGATCCGGTACCCTAGTTCTTAAAATGTGTCTTTGTAGAAGTTCAACCCTTTGATGCAGATGGTGATGTCTTCCAGCTTCTTATTTGTACTATAATTGGTAGATTCTTTGTCACGAAGGACTATTAGAGAGTGCACTGAAGGGTGGGAGACTCAGGTGGCTTGTCTACTTGTCCTCAACTAGTATGTTAGTCTAACCAATTTTATATGTCCAGAAATATAAATGTAACTATCACATGCATACTGCTAGACTTAGCTATTTGCTTCCTCCTTCTCCAACTTTTTATTTCCCGTCTCCTCTTTTTTCTGTGGAAAGAAGTTAAGATTTATAGAATATGCTGGTTGGGCAGAGCTATTATGTTATCTTACTATTTGGCCTGTCATAAAATAAATGCATAATTCTGAGTGCAATATGCTTTTACCGAAGATAAACTCAAAGTTAAAAAATGTCTGTCATGATTGTAGTTGTTCTACTCTCTCCTTCATGTTTCATTCTAAATCAAACTAGAGAATCATTCCTCGATTCTTTATTCATTATATCAATATCTGATTAGATCTTCCATTTGATGTCGAAAAGCCTATTTTTACTGGCATTTGTTTACTAGAACTTTCATTCTCTTTGGATAAGTTTAGTTTGCATCATTTGGTTCCTTCATTTCATAATAATATCATGCATATTGTTTGCGATCTCAATACTCTTTTATCTGATGCATAGGCGTATATGGAGATTCGGGTGGTGCATGGGTAGATGAAGAGTAAGCATTTATATGAAACTTATTTTCATGGTTCCTGTAGAGCTGAAATCCTCATTAGAAGCATGCTGATATCATACCCTGGCAGTTATCCAGTGAAACCAGAAAGTGAAATTGCCCGAGCAAGATTAGCCGCTGAGGAACAATGGCTATGTTTTGGTCAAAATCTTGGTATAGCAGCACATGTGTTTCGTCTCGGAGGTATATATGGCCCTGGTAGAAGGTGAGTGTGAGAAACTAAGATAATTTGGCTCAGTTTACACCAATTGTTCATTTCTGTTCGATTTGATAAGAAGAATATACCTTGATGTGCATTTACAAGGCATGAAATTAACAGTTTCAACATCTCTATTTACCAGTGCTGTTGATACTATACTTAAGCAAGGGCCGATGTCAAAGGGTCAGAAAGCAAGATTGTTAAAAGACTACACATCTCGTGTGCATGTTGCTGACATATGCCAAGCACTGCATGCCAGTATTTTGCATCCATCTCCCGGGTAATTAATGAATATCCGGTTCTTTAGTGAGAGTTGGTTAAGAGATCATAACATGAGTTGTATGAATAGAGATTGCATGAATGATGTCTTTTATTGTTAGCATCAAGATCGTGTTATGTGCTTTTTTTGTCTGTAAATTTCAACTGAAACCCGAAGTTAACAAGTTGAAGCTAGATGTATTTTGAGTATCACCTCATAATGATATCTCATTATATTGTTTACTGCACTTCAGGAAGATATATAACATTGTGGATGATGATCCTGCCCCACGAGAGGAGGTATTTGAGTTTGCTCGAAAGTTGGTTGAAGAAAAACTTCCGGGTCGTGTTTATGCTGAGAGAGGAGAACAGGTACTTGTTTCGGAGAAACCTTCCAAGTCGACAAAGCGAGTCTCAAATGCTCGTATGAAGAGAGAACTGGGAGTGACCTTACGTTATCCTAGTTACAGGTCTGGACTAGGATGCATCATGGAGAACATGGCGCCAATGTCGTGAATATGTACCAAAACATATAGTTTAGGACCAGAAGCTAACATGCTTAATGTGTAAGGACAATTTTTTTTTGAGCAAATGTGCGGACCAACTTACGACTTTAGTCTTCATTTTGTATTGTTGACATGCCTGATGTCCCTCTATATGGAGTACATATTAGTACCACTTTAAATTAGTGTTACGGTAAGTTATTTAAATTTTTTAATCATTTGTTGCAATTATGGATTTATATGGAGTATATTCAGTTTCTTTTATTCCTGTCTATTTTGTTTTATGAATATTTCAAAAGCAACTGTTATTATTATATTATTATTAATTGTCTGAATTTTTTTTGTATGTTTATAATGATTAAATCTGGGTATCTGAATCCTTAGGGGAAATATTAGTAGCTTTAATTCCTTTGGAAGATAATCCTCCTCCCCCATCGTTAGTTTATCTGATAAGTTTGTATTGTCATTTATCCAGCTAAATTAATCAGAATTGGCAACACCATATATCTAATTCTATATTAAACGAAAAGATTGTAGGTCCCATTTATTAACTAAAAAAGGAAAAGAATGGAGAGAGGTTCACATTGAAGGACACCCCACCACCACTACCGGCAAAGGCATCATCTCAATTGTCAACTACCGAAAAGGCCACCATCATATCATCATCTTCCCCACAAAACACATCTACATCTACATCTACCAAAGCTAGCCACATTCAAACAAAATAAATAAATAACCCCACGAATAATAATTTTGTACTATCAAATTTCACATTGCATTAAAAAACCTCTACAACTTTGATTTACGTAGAAATTGAGGCTGGTACGGTGGTACCAACCAACCACATATCCTTCTCAAATTTATTTCCTTCATTTTGAATCGTTAATATCCTTTTCTACTCTAAATACCATGTGAAAATAATTTATTTATTGTTGCATGTCATGACACTAATTAAATGCTGCCGGAGACAACGACGTAGAATGCCGGTTCTAAATGGAGTAGGAGTATAAGAGTATTTCAGTTTGGTGCTAACTTTTTGTGTTCAATTATGTAGACGTGCATAAGCTAAGAACGTTGTTTTGGATCACAACATCTTCACACAATACCATTTTTATCTGTAAAATCTGTAATACTAATATATACAGAGCATTGTACTATATATATAACATGCAAAATTTGAATAAGAACAATTTATTGATCAAACTTTGAGTTTCATTTCGACAAGTTTAGAGCCTACGGTGTTAGCTAGAGTAGTAATACTATTTTATTTTATCAACCGAGATTAAATATTAGAGATGTACTTAATAGTCAATCCAGTTCAAAATCAATTGATTGGCTTGATATAAATAAGGGATTGGGGCAAAAAAATATAGTACTACTAGACATATATATACACATAGTTACATAGTTAATTAACGATGCATGGTCCAATTAGAAGCGACTACATATACTAAGTAATAATCATGCATTTTCTCTCGTATAATTGATGAAAAGATGAATTAGGAAGCAAGAAACAAAAATTGATCAAATTATTAAGAAATCAAAAACTACAAAGAGAAGAATGAAAAAGATAATCTTCTTCATATTATCACCATTATTAACAGTAGCCTCTTCACCACCCTCCCATTCCCCACCATACCAACCGTGTCCAGAAAAATCACGCAACCGCACCCTTACAACCCTAGGCGGACTAAATCTGCCGCTACGCCGATAAAACGGTGTATCGCCCCTTCCATTGAGCGGAATCAGATCCTCCTCTCGGATCACGGCCTTGCAAACGGGGCATTCGTGGCATTGCGAGTGGAATCGGAGCCATTCGTAGAGGCACGGCCAGCAATGGAGATGCCCGCACCGGGTGATCACCGGATCTTCAGCTAATCCGAAGCAAATATTGCACTCGAAACCCGCGGTTTCGCCGCCCTCCTCCGCCGCATCCATATCTAATTATCCCCCTTTTTTTGTTTTGTTATGGAAGAATTTGGGGATTGGAAAACTGAGTCACCTCAGAGTTGTTGATTATAATGGGCTTACTATCGAAATTTGACTTTGATTTGTAGGTTTATAATCGAGGGAATACATGTGAATTCTATTTATCATTAATTATCGTGTACAGCAGTATTAGTTTGATTTTTGGTTCCCACAGTCAAATCTCTCAGGCTTATTATTTTAATACTGCTTATTAGGTGGTTGCTTCACTTTTACTAATTTCTATTTCAATATATTTTAATGCTAAACATGTTTAGAGTATAAAAAAATGGCCTTGGGTGCACCCCATTTTTTATTTGTTTAATTTATGCAACCTTAATTAAAAACAATAATACATGCTACCAAACTTGATAAATAATTGAAACGTAATTATAAAAGATGCACTCAAAACCACAAACTTTAAACTATTATGAATGGTGTAATTGGTGCATTGATACACGATTAATTATAGTTAGAGCATCCACAATGGCGGCGAGCGGACCGGCTAGCCGATCTCCGGCGCTCGCCGAACCATTGTAACCGCCGAGCGCCATTTCAGCGAAAAAATCGGCGAGCGCACGCCAATTCGCGAGCGCTGGGCGATGCGCTCGCCGCCATTGCAGGCTCCGGACCGGCGAGTGACGGAGGCGGCAGCGACGGTGGCGACGGGGTCGACGGAGACGAGGAGTGAGGCGGAGGTCGGGTTTTTTTTTAAATAATGTAATTTTTTTAAATTAATGTATTTTTTAATGTACTTTTTTTTAATTAATGTATTTTTTTAATGTACTTTTTTTTAATTAATGTATTTTTTTAATGTACTTTTTTTTAAATTTAAATAATATTATTGAATTTTCGCGTATCTGTGTCGTAAATTTAATTCCGTATCTTGTGTGATTGTCAATTATTTGTTTTATATAATTAGGAGTGATGTGGCTAGGCTATTGCTGGGCTATTTGCTTGTCCTGATGATGTGGCAAGAGGATTCTTAGTGCTGATGATGTGGTATGAGGAGTTTGTGGTTGGGCTATTGCTGGACGAAAGCCATTATGGATGCTCTTATATTCAGCCCTTTCACACGAACTTAGGAATTAGGATATGCATAAAAAAATCTATAACCAATTTCCTCACCCTGTGGATTTCACCCAAATTGAATTCTATGTGGCAGGTTAGGTTAGAATGTCTATGCCCACTCAAACCTCTAAAAAAACAAATCAAGCTCAAGTGCAACTCCATCACCACAAACATTCATTTTAAGTGCAAGAAAATCTCAAAACACAACCATCAACATCAAATCTATGTAAATATCATGCACATAAATTTCTGTAAATCTCAACATCAAAATTAACATCCTGTTTAATTTGTAGGACAACTGTATTTTTGTCCACTGCAAATTTTGTCCAGTCCAAGTCGGAAGCCGGGTACGTCCACTTTAATGAGTTAGGCCCATATTTTGTGAGCAGTCCAAGTCGGAAGCCCAGTACACTTTAACCCAAATACAGAAGAATTTATCTGCCACATTGTTAATCTGGACAAGAAAATGATGATTCATTATTTGAAGTCTGTTTAAAATAGTGCTGTTTAAAATAATCTCTCATTATTTGAAGTATGTTTAAAGGGCTGTCGTAAATAGCAATATCAATTAGAAATTGACAATTTCTGAAGGCTGAAGAACTTGTGTGTTGAAAATAAGGAAACAATCTCTTTTGATTATGCAAGCTGAAAAGTGTTTTTGACATGTATACATCACAATCGACTCTAATGTTCCTGAAATACTAAACTAAATCCACTATCATAATTTAAAGAAAAGGTTTTTAATAGTAATAACTAACAACTATTATTAGTATTGGTATTATATTTTATAATTAAATATCTGTGAAATTCTATTTGTAATAGTAATATGTTAATTAGAACAAAAAAAACTGTCCGAATTCAAAATATGTGAAACAATAATAGCAGTAATAATGATAGTTTCCATTATTCCATATGCTGCATTAAAATTCCTACTGCTATAATAGTAACACCAATAAAATAAAATAAAACGCATAAAATCGAAACAATCATAACATACTGAAAAAGAGGGTTTTAATTTCACTTGTTTAACGTGACAAAAAAAAAAGGATGCGTCAAAACGTCTTTTCCAAATTAGAATCACCGTTAAAACATTTCTCCAATCAAAACCCGACACGTAAGCGTAGACAACGAGCCATATGAATAATTAGGTATAGAAGAAATGAAATTTGCCACTACTCCAATTTAGGCGGTGGAGAAAAGCAATTGAGGGTCCTCTACTTTTAATCGCCGGCCGACGACGAGAACCACCGTTCCGCCGTCGCATAGGATGGCCCCCGCCAAAAGCCTGACCTATTACCTATCGGAGTACCCCTCCATCGTCTCCTTTCGGTGGAGCCACGCCCAAACGTGGGGCTCGACGTGGTCGTTCCTCTTCTCCTCCATCGCCGTGTACCTCGCCTCCGCCCTCGCCCTCCACGCCGCCGCCTCCCTCCTCTCCCGCCACCGCCGCCCCGTCCCCCTCGGCCCCCTCCCCGCCCTCCACTCCCTCTCCATGGCGCTCCTCTCCGCCACCATCTTCGCCGGTATCCTCCTCTCCGCCGCCGCCGAGATCCGCGACACGCGCTGGCTGTGGGGCCGCTCCCGCTCCCGCACCACCCCGTTCGAGTGGCTCCTCTGCTTCCCCCTCGGCACGCGCCCCTCCGGCCGCGTCTTCTTCTGGTCCTACATCTACTACCTCTCGCGTTTCCTCCACGCGCTCCGCACCTTCGTCACCATCTTCCGCTACCGACGCCTCTCCTTCTTCAAGCTCTTCAACCACTCAATCCTCATTTTTATGTCCTTTCTCTGGCTTGAATTCTCGCAATCCTTCCAGGTGCTGGCGATCCTCTTCACCACGCTCGTCTATTCCGTCGTCTACGGCTACCGATTCTGGACGGCGATAGGGCTGCCGGCGGCGTGTTTTCCGTTCGTCGTTAGCTGCCAGCTGGCGCTGCTGACGTGTAATCTGGTTTGCCACGTCGGCGTTCTGTTTCTCCACTGTATCAAGGGCGGATGCAATGGGATTGGGGCCTGGCTTCTCAACTCCGTTCTCAACGGCGCCATTCTCTTCCTCTTTCTCAATTTCTACGTCAGAATGCATCTCCGCAAAAGAAAGTCATCCTCCTCCTCCTCCGCTCGCGGCGGCGACGATCATCATCCGCTTCTCAAATCCAAAATTTTTTGAGGTCTGATTTCCAAAATTTTTTTTCTACGGTAGCTATTAGGTTAGTAATACGGCGTAGTTTTGCCTTAGATTAAAATAGGAAAAAGAAACAGATATAGTAGTATGATAAGTCTATAATGTATATATAGATTATAGATATCTTATAAACAATTAATTGTATATTACTAGTATATATTGTGTTATGTTCTAGGTATGCCTATAATATAAATACATGAATTTTGGATGTGTTTTTGTTTTATTAAGTTGTGACAATCCACTAACATAAATATATGTTGTGATTAATATTCCACCAAAATGAATATGTGACATGGCAAAACCTTCTATTAAATCATCATTCCACTTACATAACTAAAAAATTAAAACCAAGTTTAATTACCCCCTCATCTTATGTCCCTCCCCTATTTTTGTCTCCACTCTCATTTATGTCCCACACAAAAATGGCACCACTAATTCAACATGTGGTACATATATATTACTACTAGTGTATATATAAATCAAAAGACATGTGGACTAAATTAGGATTGTACGCAAAATAATTGATGTAAACAAGAGCATTAATAAATTACTACTTGTCTCTGGTAAATAAAATGTAGAAGGTTGAGACTTACGATTTAACATGATACGCATACTTGTAGTAGTATTATTCTATACCTTTCTCTATCAAGTGTAGAAGACTGAGACTTGAGAATGCAACAATTACACAGGAATTGATTATTTGACATGCATGCATATATCGAATTTAATAGACTATTTTCAGGATTTGAACAATCTGAGGAAGAAAATTGCATAACAAGTATTTCTTCTGTAAAATAATTATATGCTCAACATGTATTTTCCATTAGGAGTAAACATAAATTGACAAAAATAGTATATACAAAATGCCCTTAAATTTTAAACCGATTTTCTTATAAACTACTTATTCCTTTACTTGATTACCCTTTGTTATATTTGTTAAGTTAAATCACTACCAAATTACATGGATTATATATGGATATATGAAAAATATGGATGACCAATGCAACAAAACGGTGCCATTTAATTAGAGAAATTTTATAAATTGAAGTATAATAAATTTAGGTGGCCGATTTTAGTAGTGATGCATCATATAGTTTGCCTAGTCATTTTATTCCATTTACTTGCAATTATATCTTATTTAGGGTGCAATTATTTCTGATTTTTAAATTAAACTTAAATAATTCTAAAATAGATTGAAAATATAATTATTCACTAAAATATATTGAAAATATAATTATTCTATAATCTTAAATTAATTTCTTATAGAAATTTATGTTTACAATAAAAAAATCTTAATTTGATGCGAATAGCTATGATTATTTAAAATTTTAAAAATTATTTAATTTATAGTAATAAAATAAATAGATGTAAATGATTATAATTATTTAAAATATTAAAAACCATTTAATAGTAAGATAACTAAATGTGAATAACTATGATTATTTGTTTGATGATAATACTAAGAAATTGAGTATACTGTCGTATTTTTAACTTGGAATCAAATAATTGGATATAAAATACTATTATTACTTCGTTGGATAATAACACAAAGAAAGTTAGTATATATACATGCAGTCGTTTTTACAACTTAGAATTTTAAGAGTTATTTAATAGGAGTAATAATATTATTAGATGCGAAATACTAATATTATTTCATTTCGAGATAACACTAAGAAATTAAGTATACCTGCATATACTCATTTTTATAACTTAGAATTTTAAAATATTTTAATGATGAAATAATTGGATGTGAATGACTATTATGATTATTTTGTTTGATGATAATACTAAGAAAGTAAGTATGTATGCATTTAGTCATTTTTATAACTTGGAATTTTAAAAATTATTTAATGATGAAATAATTGGATGTGAATGACTATAATTGTTTTGTTTGACGATAACACTAAGAAAGTAAGTATATATGCATGTAGTCGTTTTTATAACTTGGAATTTTAAAAATTATTTAATTATAAATAATTGGATGTGAAAGACTATGATTATTTCATATGATGCTAACACTAAGAAATTAAGTATTTATACGCATGTAATTATTTTTATAATTTAAAATTGTAAAAGTTATTTAATAATAAAATAATGCAAATTTGATGAAAACACTATGAAATCAAGTATATATGGATGTAGTCGTTTTTATAACTTAGAACTTTAAGTATTACTTTAATAATAAAACAATTGGATGTGAAATATTATTATTATTGTGTTGAATGATAACACTAGGAAATAAGTATATAATCATGTGAAAATTTAAAAATTATTTAATAATAAAATAAATGGATGTGAATGACTATGATTATTTCGTTTGATGGAAGAACTAAGAAATTAAGTATACATACATATAGTCATTTTTATAATTTAAAATTGTAAAATTAATTAATAATCAAATAATTAGATGGGAAATATATTATTATTTTATTGGATGATAACACTCAAAATTAAGTATATATGCATGTAATTATTTTTATAACATGGAATTATAATAACTATTTAATAATAAAATAATTTGATGTGGATGACTATGATTATTTCATTTGATGGTAACACAAAGAAGTTAAGTATATATGCATGTAGTAATTTTTATAAAGTTATTTAATAATAGATAATTAGATGCGAATGACTATGGTTAAATTTTTAGATAATAACACGAAAAACTTAAGTGTATATGCATGTAGTTGTTTTTATAACTTAGAACTATAAGAATTATTTAATAGTAGAATAACTAGATGTGGAATATATTAGTAGTATTTCGATGGATGATAATAATTATATAATCACGTAGTAGTCATTTTTATAACTTGAAATTTTAAAAATTGCTAATAATAAAATAATTGGATGTGAAGACTAGCTATGATTATTTTGTTTGATGGTAACACAAAGAAATTAAGTATATATACATGTAGTTAATTTTATAATTTTGAAAGTAAAAGATTTATTTAATAATAAAATTATTGGATGTGAATGACTATGATTAAATTGTTGGATTATAACACTTAGAAATTAAGTATATAGGCATGTAATTGTTTACAAAATAAGTATTTCTTTAGATGATAATTGATTACACTAAAAATTAAACTAATTTTTTTTGTATATATATGATGCAGTCATTTTTTATAAGTAGAAAAATTATGCAATTAATGTATGTTATATATGGAATTGATTGCTAAATCGTTTCCTAATTGTGTAAATATTGATTATGGGAAGCTTAATTTTCCTAAATGAGCAAAGAAGGATAATTATGTAATACATTAAATTAAGTAATAATCATAAATTTATTGTAAAGGTAAAATACCTAAAATATCCAATTTTGTATATACAAATTTTGTTAATTTATCACTACTCTTCTATTATTAACATAGATCGCATTCTTGTCTACATTTTTCATTGCGTAACATTTAATGATGATATGCATTTATTGAAAATTATTGGGAATTTAAGTATAAAATTTTACATTTTGACATACATAATGTCCAAAATAGTTACACAGGAGTAATATTTGTTCTAAACTAAAACTATTACTAACCCTATTTTTATTAGAGGGAACATCATTTTAGGTCTACGGACTTTGCCAAAGTATCATTTTAGGTCCGTGAACTTTGAAAATATCATTTTAGATCCGTGAACTTTGAGTTAGTATCATTTGAGATACTTTTTTACTATTTCTAAATTTTTTTAGACGAAAATACCCCCAATACCTTAAAGTGTATATATTTTTAATAAATTTATCATATACTCATATTTTTTTATAAATATCTTTACAATATATTTTTGACAAATTTTCTAAATATAATTTGACCTTAAATATTATCACTTAATTTTGTGACATGCAAGTAAAATTGTTTCTTCAATTTTTTATATTAATTTTTTTAAATTGAATAAAGAAATTTTCTTTAATAATAAAAAATTGAATAAAGATCTTTTTATAAATATCTTTACAATATATTTTTGAAAAATTTTCTAAATATAATTTAACCTTCAATATTATCATTTAATTTTGTGACATGCAAGAAAAGATCTTTATTCAATTTTTTATTATTAATGAAAAGTTCTTTATTCAATTAAAAAAATAATAATATAAAAAATTGAAGAAGCAATGTTACTTGCATGTCACAAAATTAAGTGATAATATTTAAGGTCAAATTATATTTAGAAAATTTATCAAAAATATATTGTAAAGATATTTATAAAAAATATGAGTATATGATAAATTTATTAAAAATATATACACTTTAAGGTATTAGGGGTATTTTCGTCCAAAAAAACTTGGAAATAGTAAAAAGTACCTCAAATGATACTAACTCAAAGTTCACGGACCTAAAATGATATTTTCAAAGTTCACGGACCTAAAATGATACTTTGACAAAGTTCGTAGACCTAAATTGATGTTCCCTCTTTTTATTATTAGTATGACCGCGAGTATTACTTTTGGGATGATTTTGACAACAGCATTCTCTCTTAAAAAAGACGCATTGATGGACTACACAAGTTTAAATGCCAAACTCATTTTCATACACAAGTTTAAATGCCAAACTCATAAAGTAAAAGAGAGAAAAAAAAGGGCAATGTAGTGTTGGTAAAAGAAAATGGAAGCTATATAATTAGGTACTGTTTTGCTATAGAAATTTTTCATTTTTGCTATTAAACTAATTTTAGTAGAGTGATAAAAGGGGGAAATATAAGACTATTTTTACGACAAGAATATTATTCATCATGACTTGTAATTCTGGTAAATACAACTTTTGAAAGTGTACAATTACTATCTCCCCGATACAAACACATCTTACAAATTGTATACACTGTAATTGGTAAAATTAAAAGCTTGTGTTATAATTTTAAAAATTTAAAACATTTCAATTATTAACTGGAATAATGGACACCAAAATAAAGATCATGCCAATTAACCGTTTTTAAGGCGAAGCAATTGGAAGCATGTATTGTGTGCTTTAAATATTTTATAGTTAGAGCATCTCCAGTGGGCGGACATCCCACTAGGACATCCCAAAAACACCTCCTGCCACGTCACTAGGACTTCCCATCCCACTGCCACGTCACTAGGACATCCCCTGCACAATCTTCCCTTCCCATCGCCCTTCCCACTAGGACATCCGGCAATAAAAAAAATCACAATAATTTAATTACGTAAAAACGGAAATATAATTTTGACACGGAATACGGGAAAGCAAAATACGGGCAAAAATACATAATCCAACATCCCCGGCTCACTCCGCGTTGAAATGAAGTTCAACGAGCCGTATATATAGAGTTTTTTTTTTTTTAAAAATAATAATTTCCGGACGTCCGACCGGGACGTCCGACCCTTGCCACAGTGGCTGACGTCCGCCCGCCCGTCGCCGGGACGTCCGAGGACACCCGACGTCCTCACGGGACGTCCGTATCCGACCTAAACGCCACATCGCCCGTCGCGACGTCCGACCGGACGTCCGCCATTGGAGATGCTCTTAGGTGATGAATTTGACAGCTGAAGTGTGTAGGTGGGAAATATTGGAATCAATTTTGCATATGGGATATTCCGTTCTACTATTTGATATAGTACATTTTATATGTGTATTATTACCAGGAATACAGTGATGTTTATACTACTCTAACATGTTACGTCATACGAACAGTATAATACATTAAGAATATTATTAATGAATGTATCCATATTTAAGTGGTGAAAAATTTAACACGAATATATAACAAACGACCCCAAACACAAATAAGAATATTATTAATGAATGTATCCATATTTAAGTGGTGAAAAATTTAACACGAATATATGACAAACGACCCCAAACACAAATTATAAAATGATGAAAACACAAATACATAATGAGCGTCATACTAAATATTACTAGTATATTTTTATACGGGAAAATAACTATTTAAATCATGAAGTTTAATCATTTATGTTGGGTCGTGATACCGCCGATCTCACACACGCACGAACGAGGAAATAAAGCACGCAAACGATATAACGTGGTTCGGTGATAATCCACCTACGTCCACGGAGAAGATGACCGGAATCTTATTGATGGAACTCTCAATACAAGAACTTCACACTCACAATCTATCACTCTAAGCAAACGCTAGCTAGTGCAAGAATTCTCTTCTAATTGTGTGTGTAATCTGTGTTCTGCATCTCTCACTACTGAGCTCTATCGAGCTATTTATACAAGATGCAATCAAGAAATAAAATCCAACTAACTCTATTTCCCAAAGTTAGTTATAACCGCTGCTCGGCTAAAACCGAACTGCCATTCTTGGTTAGCAACCGAACTGCATTTCTCGGCTATCAACCGAACTGCCTTTCTCGGCTATCAACCGAACTGCCTTTCTCGGCTAGCTCAAAGCCGAGCTTTATTTCTTGATCTCTTCTCGGAGCTGCCGAGGCTCCACCACTCGATCACAACCGGACTCAAAGCCGAGCTTCATTTTCGAGCTCAGAAGCCGAGCTCCAGTAGTTTGCATGGACACACTTTCACAAATCTCCACCTTGTCCTTGCAAAACTCCATCAATATCTGGATTCCCTTCTCAATCCTTGTTACAAGCTTCAACACTCCACAATCTCAACCAACTTCAAACAATGTTTGAATTTCGAAGTTGGCAGAGATTTTGTCAACATGTCTGATGCATTTTCTTCGGTAGGAACTTTCACCACATTGATCTTTCCACTTTGAATCTCATCTCTGATGAAGTGTCTCCTCACATCTATATGCTTCGACCTCTCATGGAACATTTGATGTTTTGCTAAACATATAGCCGAGTTGCTGTCACAGTTAATCTTCACTGCTCCCAGCTTCATTCCTAAATCTTCCAAGATTCCTTGCAACCATTTTCCTTCCTTTGCAGCCTCAGTCAGAGAAATATACTCAGCTTCGGTTGTGGACAGTGCAACCACAGACTGCAAATTTGATTTCCAGCTGATTGCTGTGCCATATAGTGTGAAGATGTAACCACTCTGAGACTTTCTGTTGTCTAAGTTAGCCGCATAATCCGAGTCACAGAATCCTTCTAGGACTTCCCTCTCCTCAGACCAAACTCCACCACCAAACTTCAAGCCAACCATGACAGACCCTTTCAGGTATTTCAGAATCCACTTTAGTGCTGCCCAGTGATCCCTACCTGGATCAGCCATATATCTGCTTGCAACGCTTATGGCATGAGCCACATCCGGCCTTGTACATATCATCAAGTACATCACACTTCCCACTATATTTGCATAGGGTATCCTGCTCATCTCTTCTCTATCTTCAGCTGTCTTTGGCATCTGTTCTTTACTGAGTTTGAAGCAGCTAGCCAATGGAGTGGATACTGACTTTTCACTCCTTACCTGGTATTTTTCTACCACCTTTCTGATATAATCAGCCTGAACCAATTTCAGTTCTTTCTTCTTTCTGTTCCTGACAATATCCATACCCAAGATTCTCTTGGCTTCCCCAAGATCTTTCATATCAAATCTCTGCTTCAACTCCTCCTTGACAGACAGCAGCTCACTCTTGCTTGATCCTGCCAGCAGAATATCATCCACATACAGCAGTAGATAGGCCAGTATTAGATTTCCACTTCTCTTGACATACACGCAGCTATCAAAACTGGATCTCTCAAATGCCATCAATTCCATCTGCTCATGAAACTTCTTGTTCCACTGCCGGCTGCTTTGCTTGAGCCCATATAGGCTTTTCTTTAACAAGCAAACTTTCTTTTCTTCTCCCGGCTTCTCAAAACCCTTAGGCTGCATCATATAGATCGTTTCCTCTAGATCTCCATGCAAAAATGCTGTCTTCACATCAAGTTGATGCAGCTCCCAGTTGAAATGAGCAGTCATGGCCAATAAGATCCGAATGGAAGTGTGCTTCACCACTGGAGAGAACACCTCTGTGTAGTCAATACCCTCTACTTGTGTGAATCCTCTAGCAACCAGCCTTGCCTTAAACCGTATGCTTTCAACTTCCCCCACCTCTACTTTCTTCTTAAACAGCCATTTGCAACTGATCAGCTTCTGAGTCCCTGGATCAGTCACCAAAATCCAAGTCCCATTTTTCAGCAAGGACTCTATTTCTTCTTCCATGGCCTTGATCCATTTCTGACTTTCCTTGCAACTCATGGCTTCTTCATAGGTTGAGGGTTCTGAAAACATGAGTACTTCTGCTACACATAGAGCAAAGAAGCTCATGTCATAATCTGAGAATCTGCTAGGTAGGCCTGCATTTCTTCTTGGATTTCTTCTGGCCCCTTGAGCTGCAGCAGCTTGCTGCACTGGTGACTCCTGCTCACCTGTGTTCTGAGTATGTTGAGAGCTAGTTGCTCCACCTTCTTCTTGATTTCCTGTGATCACAACATCCTCATCAGTGTCTGTTCCAGCAGATTCTCCACCAAACTCAAGGTTTTGCATTTCAGAGCTACTGCCACCACCAGAGGGCTTCCCATCATCTTTAAATGGCATCTCCTCTTCATTGAATGTCACATCTCTGCTCACAATGATATTTCTGCCTTCTCTATCCAAATTCCACAATCTGTGTCCTTTTACCCCATCTTGGTATCCCAACAACACACATTTCTTTGCCCTTGGCTCCAATTTACTCTGCTTAATGTGTGCATAAGCAGCACACACAAACACCTTCAAGGCTGAGTAATCACCTAGGCTTCCATACCATCTTTGATCTGGGGTCTCATTGGATATAGCAGATGATGGACACTTATTGATCAGATTAGCTGCAGTAGAGACAGCCTCTGCCCAGAATCTCTTTGGCATTCCAGAGTAGAATAGCATGCACCTCACCCTTTCTAGCAATGTCCTATTCATTCTTTCTGCCAGCCCGTTCTGTTGAGGATTTCTTGGCACGGTCCTATGCCTTCTTATCCCTTTCACCTTACAGAAACTATCAAACTCCGCAGACAGAAACTCCATGCCATTATCAGTCCTTAGATATTTAAGCACTGAGCCCTTTTCATTCTCATATCTAGCATGCCATTCTCTAAATTTTTCAAAAGCTTGGGACTTCTCTCTTAGAATGTAAATCCACACTTTTCTTGAGTAATCATCTATGATGGAGATGAAATACTTACCTCCACCTATGGATTCAGTTTGGGATGGCCCCCACAAGTCACTGTGGGCATACACAAATGGGGCTGATGAAGTGTGTTTCCCACCAGAAAATGGCAGCTTCTTTGCCTTTCCTAGAATGCAAGATTCACATTTCTTTAGGCTGTCTGATGCACTTAACTTCATCACTCCTTGTTTAGCCAGCTCTCTTATGCCTTTCTCACCCACATGTCCAAGCCTGGCATGCCATAGATGCAGGTCTTCTGTCTGGGCAAGATTCACAGCATCAACCACGGTTTCACCCAGCAAATAGTATAGGCTGTTCTTTCTCTGGGCCTCCATCACAATTCTGGTGCCTTTTGTTACTGTGAGGATCCCATCACCAGAGTTGAATCTGCACCCTTTTGACTCTAGCATTCCAAGAGATATTAAATTTCTCTTGATTTGAGGAATGAATCTGACTTCTGTGAGAGTCTTCATACTCCCATCCTTCATCCTCAATCTGATGTTCCCAATGCCCTTGACATTGCACACTTGATCATTTCCTAGCATCACTGATCCTTCCCAAGCTGATAATTCTTGGAACCAAGATTTGTGTGAGCAAATGTGGAAGGAGCACCCTGAATCCATGATCCAGCATTCTTCAATCTTGGCCCCTGAGTGGATATTCAAAGCTTCATTATCTTCAACATCCTGAGCCAGATCAGCAGTCTCTATGTTCCCAGCCTTTTCTTGCTCTTGTTTCCTCTTCCAAGCAAAACAATGCTTCTTTAAATGGCCCGGTTTCTTACAGTAGTGACAGCTTCTCTTCTCCTTCCATACTCCACCTTCTTCCTTCTTCTGGAACTTCTTCTTGGAACCCCTTTTATTCTGATTATTTTTCACATGCAGACTCTCAGCTACTGGATCAGTTTGTTTGTTATTAGCCTTCTGCGATTCCTTCACCTTCAATGCAGAATGAATCTCTTCATAGGTGACCTTGGTTTCTCTTCCAAGAAGCACTGCATCCTTGAAGTGCTCATAACTTTTAGGCAGGGAATTGAGCAACATCAATGCCTTATCCTCATCTTTAATGACCTCATCGATATTCTCAAGATCATCTATGCATTTCCCAAACTCCTCGAGCTGTTCAGAAATGCTCTTCCCATCTGAAAACTTGAAAGCAAGAAGCCTTTGCTTCAAATGTAACCGGTTCGCCAGAGACTTGGTCATGTACAATGACTCAAGTTTCCCCCATACTCCTGCAGCCGTCTCCTCCTTGGAAACTTCCCTTAGCACCCTGTCCGTGAGGTTCAAGATCAGGGTGCTATAAGCCTTATACTGCATATCTTGAAGCCTTTGCTTCTCCTTTTCATCAGCATCAGGTTTGCCTTCTTTAGCGTCACCTTCATTCTTCAAGATATCCCATAGGCCTTGCTGCATCAAGATGGCCTTCATCTTCAGCCTCCACAGCCCAAAATCGTTTCTCCCGGTGAACTTTTCCACCTCGAACTTGGCTGTAGACATTTCTCAAAACGAGCGGTGGGCAATCGCCAAGATCAGCTTATACAACGGAACCTCTAGACACGAACTCACCCAGAAACCAATCAATCGGCAAATCGTGGAAGTCTTCCCACAGACGGCGCCACTTGTTGGGTCGTGATACCGCCGATCTCACACACGCACGAACGAGGAAATAAAGCACGCAAACGATATAACGTGGTTCGGTGATAATCCACCTACGTCCACGGAGAAGATGACCGGAATCTTATTGATGGAACTCTCAATACAAGAACTTCACACTCACAATCTATCACTCTAAGCAAACGCTAGCTAGTGCAAGAATTCTCTTCTAATTGTGTGTGTAATTTGTGTTCTGCATCTCTCACTACTGAGCTCTATCGAGCTATTTATACAAGATGCAATCAAGAAATAAAATCCAACTAACTCTATTTCCCAAAGTTAGTTATAACCGCTGCTCGGCTAAAACCGAACTGCCATTCTTGGTTAGCAACCGAACTGCATTTCTCGGCTATCAACCGAACTGCCTTTCTCGGCTATCAACCGAACTGCCTTTCTCGGCTAGCTCAAAGCCGAGCTTTATTTCTTGATCTCTTCTCGGAGCTGCCGAGGCTCCACCACTCGATCACAACCGGACTCAAAGCCGAGCTTCATTTTCGAGCTCAGAAGCCGAGCTCCAGTAGTTTGCATGGACACACTTTCACAATTTATGGTAAATCCGGCCATGATATTCAAAATAAAAATATTAAACCATTGTTCCAAATGTATACAAAATAATGTATACTTGTGGTGATGTTTGAAATAACATTGTTTCATTAAAATACGAAAAGAATAAAGAAAAGGAAAATAAAAAAATAAAGATTTATTTTAAAGAAACATGTCGTTTTCAACATTACCAAAAGACCCAATATTCCCGGACGATGGATGGAGTCAAAGATGTGGTTGTCGTCTTGGCCTTTCGCTTGCACTTTGCCGACTTATTGCTCATTGGACGGCTTCTCACTATTGTTTTATTTTTCTACTATCATTTTATATTTTGTATTTGAGTAAATCTAAGATAGCGATTTATTCGTCTTATATTCTCCATTATATGTGGACCAAAAATGGTATGAAGACTACGTCAAATGATGTGATGCAATGAAGATAAACGGTGGATACATGGAGAGTATGCCCTAAAAGTTTTTCACAGAGTGGAGACAAGTCATAACATACTCAATTATATACCAAATGTGTCATCTTACTCCATTGACCTGCAAACTTACAAGTCATTGCAGCACTTAATATGCTTGAATGCAGTTTTCTTTTATTTTCTTCGAATTAGAAGGGTCTCAATGCACCAATTTCTTGAAACAAAATCATTGCCCAGAATGAAGCAGTACAAAATAAGAGTATAACCTAACCTACTGTGGTTGTTGTAACTGAATCTGTTTTAGCCTGCTAGACCATATTGAATGCAGAATCATGTGGAAGAGATCGTACGGAACAGGTTTCGCATTCCAGAGGAAATGCTTCTGCAACATTTTCACATTGCTTTGCATGGTGAGGTACTTCTCCATAGGGATTGCTAAGAGGATCTCTTTTAGCTTGGGAATGTCCTTCTCAGAAACAGTGACAGAGAAGGCATCCCAATTGAGAACGTCGTTGAGCGGAGGGACAAAATTGTCGGCAATAATCACTGGTACACACTCGTAGTATATTGCTTCAACAATTCTGGGGCTGTTCACCTCATAGCCCATGGGACAAAGGCAATATTTGCTCGATTTCATGTGCGTAGGATATGACATTTTTTTTGCTACCTTTGCAGGTAGAGGTCCGTAAATCCTCATGTCCTCGTCTTTGTCAAGCCAGTGCTTCAATACTATTGGACGTACCCTACCATGATCGTATCCAGCAAAGAAGGCAAGAATTGGCCGCTGCGACACTCTTCTTCCACCAATGCTTCTGCGAGGCCTTCTAGGATTCCTTATGGTCGTTTCTGGCAGGGATACATCCTTTCCAGCTTTAAATATCCCTTCAGATACATCTGCATTGCACAGAACTTTAATGGTGTTTTGTACAAGCTCATCATGCTCCTTTAGAGTATACGGTCCCTGTAAGTGAAGGAATATCCTGAGGGTGAGAGAAAATAAGTATGAGATCAATGAAACTCAGGCAGATAGATATGCGAACAGAAGATGAGACAATAAAACTAATACCATCCTGATTTTTTTGAACCGTAAAACTACCAATGAACTCTTAAAATTAACACACGGGAACCTATTTCTCATTCCTCAGTAGTTGCTCACTATGCTAAGTTTAGATCTCTTGGCACTGCATGAATCTAAAAGCCTTTCAAGGTGAGACCTATTAGATGGAATAAGAAATTGCACCAGGGATATTCCATGTGATTCATTACTTTTAGCAACATTTACTAACAGCTTATTCCTTCCCAGTATTAGAATTCAACCTAGTTGAACTGAATATATGCTTGCAAGAGCATAATTTACAACCTAGTTAGTACAGTCAGGATGCATATGGGGGGAGGGTACTCGATTTCAGTTTCCACTATCAGAGAAATTGAGAAAACCTTAGGCATAGAAGTGGACATGTATCAATCACAAATCAGCCCCAATCTTAATTGGCTCAACATTAATTGGACAAAAGAGACTCAACATTCTAGTTTAAACCAGTCCAGAGATTTTAATCTAAATGCAGGAAAAGTGTGAGCTACTGAGCTGTAATGAACTCAATTGAAATAGACCCAACCCAAGATTTGAAAAGGGTATCCAAGAGAAATCAGTCGTAGGCCTCAGTGAGAGAAATATTAGGCCTCTCTGAGGATTAACTAATGATGTCTCTAAGTAGATTTTAGCCTATGAAATTTAATTAGAGACTAATCTCCAATTAGTAATTACCTAGCTATATTAGTGATTTTGAGATTTTCATTATTACTCTCAGATGAAAAGCAAGCCATACCAGTGGTTTATTGAAATCAAATTTAGCACAAGATATCTCAGCATGCAATTAAATTAGCGTACCCAATCATGGCAAGCAACAAGGAAATGATCTGATCCATGGGTCCGGTTCCAGAATGGATACTTTGCAGCAAGCATGTTCACATAGTCACGCAGAAAGATAGACAATGGCTGCATATTATGTGAATCTGGAACATAAAGAGCCAATTGTAACTGACGTGCACTATATGGAAGATAGAACAAGTGAGCCTTTTCTGGGTCCTTTGTTACAAATTGACTGCTTGTTTCAATCAACTTCATGAACCATCCCTCAGATGCATAAATTCCAGTAAGTTTAGGGTGATGAAAAATAGGTCGTTTTCCATCTCGATATATGTAAATTTTCATCAACTGCTCCATCCACTCATAGCTCCTGTAATTTAGATTTTACCACAACAAAAGCCATAATCTCAATTTGGAACTACTAGGAAACTGGAACACATACAAAAGGAAGTAACTTTGATAGAAGGATTGCATATCAAGCGAATACTTGAAAGATCATGTACATCTATGCAGTTACTGGCCTTCATTGTTACACAGGTCTTAGGAAAAGTTACACTCTTGATTTTCACAAATTACTAAATCGACAGAGGAGCTTCAGTTGTAAGTTTACATGTACACAACGAGATGTATCGTTATACAGGTTATAATAAAATGAAACTTGAGAGTGAGATCGGAATAACGCAAAATAAGAATCTCACATGATCAAGGACAAAGCAACTTTATCTGACGTAGTAATATATAGTACTAGTATGGGTCTAAAACAACAAACATGTTTGAAGTTTGAATACCAAATTCAACTGGGATTTGTTCTTTGCCTCGACTAAAATTCGACATTGAATCATGCAGCTCTAGTTCTAAATATTTTGTATGTGGATTGATTTAGAACTTCAACTATGTTCCGATATTCCTCTGTTCTTTCTCTTTTGAGTATGTTTGTGTCTCATTTATCTATTGTGAGTTTAAAAATTATCGATAACTGAGAACCTCATATAGAAACTAATACAGTGAATAAAGCAATAAGTATTTGTCTTAAATTAGATGTCACTCTAGATCTGATCTTTTCATAACACTATAATCCTTCTAAATGTGACCTAATATTAGCACCTTTGTTTTGGGGTGAGGGTTTATCTTGTAACAGAGTAAGATTTGCATATCAGATTATCTCTTGTATATAATCAACGTGACAGCTAATTAAATGATGACAGAGGGTTCCAACAGGAGTTTCCATTACTAAAATTTCCCTATCTTACTCATTCTCTCATCAAAACCTGAGTCTTAGCTCCCGATGATTTCCAATCTCCCTACATACCAGAAATTCCTTTGAATCTCTAACATAAATTAGAAAATAAAAAGAAAGAAGAATAGGAAGAAAATATATTGGCAAGTAAGGTTTCAAGCAGCTTTGTTTTGATAATCCATTTTTCATTATTAATGTAAACATACTAAAATGTTTCTATGTTGCTTCCCCAGCCACATTAGAAGCTTCATTTATCTAAAGTAGTCATGTTGAAGAGAAATCTCTCTTCCGATTCCCTGAACTATATGACCGAATGTTTTCCATGAAATTGGTCGAAAGGAAGTAAACGAACTATACAAGTTTTCAAGATTTACCTCTTGAAAGTAGAAATATTGCGGAACAGGGGGGCATATAATTCAGGATCATCATCTCTAGCGAGCGAGGAGTTCTCAATATCTCTTTTAACTAGTGCAAGTGTTTCATCTGGTGTCAACGACGATAAGTATCTCTATAAACAGTAGGAAAACTTATTCAAATACAAAATATGACATAAGAAAGTTGTACAACATAATATTACCAACAATAATCAAATTACCTCCAACTCGTGGGGGAGTTTTGTCACCGTCTGAGGTGGAGATGGTGGGGAGAGCGTGAACAAATTTATACTATTATTTTTTCTCTGCCGAGATGCTCTAATTGTCTTGTTAGGAATTGCCACGGATCTATCCAGTTTGGCAGAAGAATTAAGTGGAACAATTGTCGGTGCATTTCGAAAAGATTTGAGATGCACACCCACTGCCAATGACCAACTTCTATCCAAATTAACTGCAGTATTCATGGGCTTGTACCATGAAAATGCAGAGTTTGGAGGGGAAATTATTTCAGTCAGTGGATAAGGAAGTTTAGAAATCTGTATCAAAACACTAACTATGGTAAGAACTGAACAGACAACTATCAATTTTCTCCATTTAATTCTGAATAGCAGAAAGACCACGCACATACGTAGTAGTTTCGTCATATCTATTGTAGCTTTTCTGGAAGCCACTAGAGAAGGACCAAATTCCTATCTTTTACATCTATACACATAAAACTCCTGAATTCCAAAACATCTTTGGCACGGAAAATTCTCGATTCTGTCATGAATTTATGGCAACAATCATTCTTTCAGCCAGAGCTAAGGGATATCCATACATTCCAAGCACACTCTCTACATGAACCTCAACAGCATTTATCATTTACAGACCAGACTTCTCTAGCAACAACTGAACTACGATAACTGCAACCATGTTATAGCTATTTTAGAGTAGCTACTGCAAAGACATAATTAAACACCCTTCAATGTCCAGCCTTTCAACAGTCATAAAAGTCTTTGCAATCCAAAAAAGGAATGCAACAGCATTTAGAACCTCATTTCAGAGTTATTAATGAAACACCGCAGCAAACACCACTAAAACCCAAAATTGGTAAATCTTCAAACCCAATAATGATACACAAAGCTATTTATCATTTCCTTCAATGTTATCAGTGAATCATCAATGAAGATCCGAAACTCTTCTATGCCCCCTCAACTCCTAGGCTGATAATTAAGCCACTGAAAATTGGAAATATAACAAATTGAGTAAGTTTCTAAGCAATACACATCTTCTAAACAGATCATAAGATCAGCTATATCAAGAACAACAATAAGAAAAGCAATTTTTTGTCTAAAATCGGCAATAATCTCTTATAAATATGAGCAATTGGGCATCTTTCAACTCAAAAGAGCACACAAATATTGATGCATCAATAATAGACCAAAGGAATTCGAAAATCAAAAGAGATTATGGTTAAGTTCATCTCGATCTCGAAGTAAATTGAAAATTAAGCAGAATTGGGCAAAATGTGAGTATTGAGGTAAACAATAATCAATACCTAGAGATCAGAAGCAGGTGGAACGACGCTGTATAGAAACTAAAGAGAAGGGTTGAGGGATAGAAAATAGGGAAAAGCAAAAGAAATGGACAAGGAATGCAGACGGAGAAGAATGGTGGAGGGAAAATAGCGACACATGTGACACGTAGATAACGGCTGCGACCTACATCCACATGTTGCGCTGGCATATTCCCATATTTTAAATTTAATTATATGTATTATTGAAATAAGAATTTTAGGTGTTTAAAGGAGCACAAGCATTGAGGCTTGTTTATTGATGACTGATGACTTTGCCTAAATCATTAAGATATAAATGATTAAATGAATGAATACAAATTCATACAGTACATTATATAGTAATATTGCATTGAAGTATATGAAGTAATTAAAGTATATTAATTGTATTTTAATTTAGGTGTTGTATTTATATAGTAAAGAGAATGCATTAATGTAGATCTTTGTAGATTACAAAAATTGAAAATAATATTCCTCTTCTCAGAATAATTAAGAGTCCTTTTTTTAACCCATATATATGGCCATATTTTTTATGACCATGATTTAAAGTTGTATATATCATCAAATCCATTATGGAGTGTCATAGGATAATAAAGTCATGGCATGAAAAACTAAACTGTTATAGGGTTCTGTTAGTTTAATAAATATCTTAAATTAATAACTAACAATTATATCTATGTTATAAATATCAACACGAAGATATCTGTACGTCAACTAAATGTAGTTGACATACGATATCTTCGTGCTGACATTCATAATATAGGTTATTGATATAGTTGTCAGTTATCAATTTAAGATAGTTATCAACAGATCATATTCCAGTGGTTATATGTATATAATTATAGTCGTTCATTTTCTATCTCTTAGAAATATATCAAAATTTTAAATTTTATGTAATTCTTTTAATTTAAATTATTTTTTATAAAATATATTAAGAAATTTTTTAATAAATATATATAATCGTAACTATGATTATGTATCACCATATTCATTACCATTACCAGTGATAGATTGAGGAGCCTATTTGTACCTTAAAATTGAGCACAATCGCCCCCTCAAATGTAAAAATATTTACGTACTAGTAGAATATTACTGAGGAGTATCATTGTAACTGTGATTTAGTATCATCTTTACCACCCCACACATTACTAGTCGTATAAGTACATATTTTAGTGAATACTTTACTACATACCACATCGGCCCAACGAAATTTAAACATATTAGAATCGTGACATGAAACGAAATCCTAGCTTTTTAGTAAAAAACATGTCATTTTTAATTTTTTTTTTCACAAAATAGGTTGTTTAAGTCCCGTCTGCCCTATAAGAGCATCTCCAATGGCGGCGGCGTCACCGGCACGCTGATTTTTCGCGGACGCCGGTGCTGATGCCGAACCATTGCGAGCGGCGTCGGCGAAATCGGCGTCAAAATCGGCGTGCCACGCCGATTCTCACGGCGATCCTCACGGCGCCATTGTAGGCCCCGGATCGGCGTCAGACCGGCGTCAGATTTTTAATTTTTTTTTAATTTTTCGAAACACTATATATACGCGCTTTGGACATCGTTTTCATTCGCATCACTTGTTTTAACGAGTACTCTCTCTATCTTAATTTCTGTACAAGATCAACAACGAGAAATGGAAAACAACTACGAAGGTGCTCCAGTGACGACCGGGTCTCAGACTCCCCCGACTCCCGGAGGAGGGTCTCAGACTCCCCCGGCTCCCGTGGGAGGTGGTTGGCCTCCGATGACCAGGTACTACAACATGTACCCGTGGCAGCAGATGATGCCACCGATGGTCGCCGGGGGAAGTGTGCCGGCTTGGCAGGGGGTACCGCCGATGCAACCCCCTATGCAGATGATGCCGGGGTGGGCACCCGGATGCAGCCACCGGCGCAGCTGATGATGCCACCGCCGCAGGGGACGCCCGGGGGGGGAAACGTCTATCGGCCGGCTTTTGATTTTTCCACCGGTTCTTCGCACACATCGACCCCAACGGATGCACAGTACACGCAGTATGAGACCTTCTCCTTAGAGGAGTTGGGTTTTGATATTAACGAGGTTCCGGAAACTCCCATTCAAAGCCGGGGAGTAGGGCGGGGTCGGAGCGCCCCTAAGAAGAAGGGCAACGCCAAGAAGGTTGGCGAGTCGTCGCAGCCGGGTGAGGATAATCGGGTCCGGAGGAAGTGGACGGACGCAGAGAACGTTGCGGTGGCCAAGGCGTGGGTGAGTGTCTGCGATGATCCCCTCGTTTAGAACAACCAGAGGATCGTCAACTTGTTGGCCAAGATAGCCGCAGCCTACATGGCATTTTGCCCTGAAGGGAGACCGCGCACCAGGGAGGAGTGCCGGAAGTGCTGGGACCGAATCAGGTCTGCCGTCTCTCGATTTTCGGGTTTGTACGCCGACGCCCTCCGCATGCGGACCAGTGGCCAAACATAGGAAGACTGCAGGAGGATTGCGGAGAGAACCTACCCGGATCCCGGGAAGTACTATGAGTTCACCTACTGGAACTGCTACCTTGTGCTCAACGAGTCGGAGAAATTCCGGGCAGGTGTCGACGTTGGCTGGCCGAAGACGCAGAAACTGAACTATACTGGTGATTATAGCGGCAGCAGCGGTGGTTCCCATGACCTCCCCGAGACGGCCCAGGAGGTCCCGACCCCTCGTAATTTCGGTCGCCGACCTCGCCTGGTTGGCCAAAGGCGGGCGCAACGGGATGCGAGGGGGGGCACCCCGAGTTCCCAGGAGGTCCAGTCGGCATCCCCCCTCGGCAGGTCCACCGAGGAGCTCAAATTCTTCGCGCGTCAACAAACGCGCGCTCAAATGGTGAAGACGTTAGCCGACTTCCGGACGGCGGTGGACCCCGAGGAGAAGGCTTATCTTCGCGTATTGCTCCAGAGCATGCGTGAAGAATTGGAGGGGTTGCAGAGGGATACCGGCGGGAGTAGCCGCGGCGTTGGTGGCGACGGAGGCGGCGGCGACGACGACGGAGACGAGGACGGTGGTGATGAGTGATTTTTTATGTAATTTTTTTATTGTACTTTTTAAATTTTGTAATTTTTTTAAATTAATGTACTTTTTTTAAAATTATTGTACTTTTTAAAATTTTAATCGTATTATTCAATTTTCCTATATTTGTCTCGTAAATTAAATTCCGTATGTTACTACGATTGTAAATTAAATTATATAATTGTTATTAGTGATGTGGATAGGCTATGGGAGGGCTATTGCATGTCCAGTTGTTTGTCCAGTTGCATGTCCAGATGATGTGGCATGAGGATTTTAGTGTTGATGATGTGGCAGTGGCAAGACTATGGGAGGGCTATTGCGTGTCCAGAACCACTGGAGATGCTCTAATCTGGTTTGAAGGGAGTTACGCATTTTTAAAATGCATACACATTTTCAAATTAGCCTATTTCTAGAATTTTGCCCAAAAAAAAAGATTAGCTGCCACTAGAGGAATCACTGATCAGTTATGATTAAATTACACTTAAATATGTCATTGTTAATAGTATAACTTAGTAGCTAACATGTAAAAAGTTATTGTTGGAGACACGTTATATATTATTTTGATCTTGTATTACCTAGTACTTGAACAAATTACTATTGAATGAAATTTGGCATCCCGTGAAATTTAGTAACTAAATGTAGGCACTTTAAAACTTGTAAATTATTCATATAGACCTACTACTACTAGCAAAGAATGTTCATTTCAAACGATTTCAATGCATCACTCGATTTGTTTTATTTTAAACGCCTAAAATTTGGGGAGTTGATGCTATGAAACTTCGAAACTGGCCCCAACAAATTGGAATAGTGATGCTGAGTCGGTGACCCACGTTTCATGACTAATTGGTGCTCAATAAATTATTTAAATTATGCCAACAACACAATCCACAAAGCATATGAACATAATGTTTATATTACAACATTCTATAAGTAACATCATGCACCATCTCCAACAAAAATATGAACAGTCGAATTTGCAATTCAATAAATACATGTAGAAAACTATTATGGAATTATATTCGTCCTTTAAAATAATGTTTCTATTTTCATTTCGCATATTCCAAAAAATAATAGTATTTGTATTTTTTTCATTTTAAATGAACCTCATGTTCCAATATTTTTTTATCTATTAGTTAACATTACTTAAAATCTACACCAATTAAATGTGGTTATTATTTTTTGGAGGGAGCATTGATAACAACAAGCACGATCTCTAAAAGTAACTGTCGACATAAATTAATTTTCATATCTATTATTGTCGAAGTAGTATAATAGAAATTGTAGAATTGATCAATATATATTGCCGTCATTTACTTTTCTTTTACTTGTTTTGTTTTTTCCCTTTCATCTCCACCGTCTATTTGAGTCCATCATTTCCGCCATTGTTAATCCTATGGTGTAGAAGAACGAAGATATAATGAAGCAAGTGAAATACTAATTTTTAATTTGAGCCACCAATTTTTTAATCCTAGGCCACTCCACTAATGATACATACTTTTAAAGGGAGGTTTAAAAAAAAAATCTGTGGCAATCAGCTAATGATACACATATCGATTGACAAAATAAAATGAAATTAAAATGGAGAAAACTTCGTTTCTTCACTGATTAAAAAAGTAAAAAAGGCCGTAAAATTTCAATCGTATCTAGTGGAGGATGACCACATACATGTCTATTTAATTTTCCGATCACAATCACAACTTGGTAAACTCCATTTATAATATAATAAGATCCAAATTGCAGATAAAAGACAAATTAAAGTAGCAAATTTTATGTTCAATATATATTTGACTGGACTCAGAAATCGTTCTTTTTTAAATCATCATGAACTATTCGATTCACCAATAGGCCAACTCAGGACAAAGCACATTAGTTAGCTGTATTAACTGAGATATTGAAGGCTAAATTTGGTGCAAAAAATTGAAAGTTCAACTATAGACGATAACATCATTTAGATTAAATGACATATTTACTGTCTTCTTTAAATTTCATTAAAATCTGCTGCCACGTGGTCAAATCTTAGCAGTTTAATTTTAAATCTAAAAATTAATAGTACTATAATATTAGATAATTTTTTAGAATAACGTAGCTATATAAGAATTCAACACCGACACATCTTTCGCTAATTATAAGAGTGAAATAATTTATTGTTAACATATTTTAAAAATGCGTAGTCGTGAGGTATAATTTCTATATGGCTAAGTTTTCTATTTTTCTATTTTTTGACCCGGTTGATAAGCAGTAGTTTAGAATTTTTTGCCGAATTGTGACTAATTTATGTTTTATTTGATTCCACTGGCATTTTTTGTATTTATATTGATGGAGTACGTACTAAACAAGCCCAACAGCAGTAAAGCCCAAGACAGAGTATCAGTTCGGCATGACTAAAGAGTATCAGTCCGGCGTGACTAAAGAGTTCAGTTCGGTACAACCAAAGAGTTCGGCCCCAGCCTACAGCTCGGTGAAAGCCAACTCATCAAGCTCTGCTCTCAGGTCGGCATCAAGCTCTACTCTCAGATCGGCAAAAGCTGCTCGGCAATAATTCAGCAGTTCGGTCTCAGTATTCGACCGAACTAGGAGATAGTGGACTCATACAAGATTTCCACCTCCACTACACCGACGATCTATTTAGTGGTGTCAAGCAGTCATTAACTCATGCAGGATAGTGGACCCATGCAAGGTCGCCACGATCTCCACGACATCCACTACCTAATAAATGCTGCATGCCACGATCTTAGTTCACTGTATAAATAGAACCTAGGTCAGATAGATAAGGTCTTCTGCTTCTTCTTTTAAACTCTAAAAAAGCTCTCTAGAGAGAATATCATAAAGCAGACCAGTGTTGTAAGCTGTAATTCGCAGATCAAGCAATACAAACCTGCCCCCATTTCTCCCCGTGGACGTAGATTTACCTCAGTAAATCGAACCACGTAAAACCTCTGTGTCGTAATTTATTTTTACGTGCATTAATTACCATCGAAAATTCGCCGCTTCATCACTGGCGCCGTCTGTGGGAAACAGAGAACCAAATTTGTGATAAAGCGAGTTTTTGATCCTCTTCTACCAAAAAAAAAAAAAAAATGCATACCAGATCACATAACACCCGTGCCTCCGTCCGTGATAACCATGAGGAAGCTAATCCAGCAGCCCATAGGCCTGGAAAGCAGCCTCGTGAAAAATCTACTTCCAGTTCTCACGGAGAAGGAGCAAGCCGCTCAAAAGGTCCACACACCGAGTCTTCCCAGCAGCCTGATTTGAACGAGGCTGTCAAGCTGTTCTTGGCCGAGAAGCAGGAGGAGTTCTTAACCTTCCTGCAGAAGAGCCAACAGTCGGAGAAGACAACGGCGGATTCTCCCTCCTCATCCAGACATGAAAGTCACTACCGCAGTAGTGACGTGTCTTCCAGGAGAAAGAATCCTCAACCCCGACATGTTCCTCCTCGGTACCGGAACCACAGGAGAACTCCATCTCCTCCGTACCGAAGAGATGTCGGGTTCGCCATGTACGGAGCATTAAAGACTCCATTCTCGGACGACATCACCCGGACTCCTTTGCCGCGGAACTACCGGACACCGTCAATGACTTATGACGGGCTAGAGGATCCTCATGACTTCTTGGGACGCTATCAATATAATATGGCGAACCAGGGTCTCAATGAGGTCCACATGTGCAAGCTGTTCCCCGAGTTGCTCATCGGGAACGCCAGAAGGTGGTTCGACAGCCTTCCTCAAGGCAGCATCAGATCCTACCGAGATCTCATGGATGCTTTCCACAGGAGGTTCTTTCAGAAAGCGGAAGCCCGAATCACTTCGGCTCAGCTGCTTTCTATACGTCAAGGTCGCGACGAAAAGATCAGCGACTTCCTGACGAGATTCCATAAGGAATGCCTACAAGTAGATAATCTCAATGATCTACTTGTCATCTCGGCATTCCAAAATGGAATCCTGCCCGGAGCTCTCTACAGAAAGCTCGTGGAGTGCGGTCCGCAAACAGCTCAAGAAATGTGGGACATTGCGGACCAGTTTTCTCGTGCGGATGAGGCAGACCGTCGAAAACGGTCGTTAGACAGCTCATCCCAAGGAGACAAAAGGAAGCCCGATCAAAGCGACCAGGTGCTTCCTCGCCGAACTCCTTTTGAAAGAATTCAAAGGGCACCAGTACAAGGCAGATTGGGACCACGTCTCAATCCTGAGAAGCCGCCCGCTCAGTTCGTACCATTAAACAAGTCAAGAGCGGAAATTTTCGAACTACATTCCGATATGTTCGAAAAACCAAAGCGGATGACGAAATCAGCCGCACGGCGACTTCAGGATCAATATTGCTCCTTCCATCAAACCCACGGTCACGATACCGAGGAGTGCCGAGATTTGGCTGCAGGTATTGACGTTCTTGTGAAAACAGGAACGTTAAAAAAATACCAAAGCAAGCAGCCGAAAAAGAACAAAAGGCAGAGAAGTGCGAACTGCAATCCTCAGGATCCGAAAAGACATGAGGATCCCGAAGACGACGACGAGCCGCAATACGATGGAGTAATCCTGACTATTGATGCTCTCCCAGCCGGGAAGACTAAGTCGTCCCTAAAAGCAGAACGCAGAGGTTCCAATCAAGAGGAACCAACACATAAAAGGCTGAAGAAAGACGAAGTGATTACATTTTCAGATACCGATCCCGTCCCAGCCATCTCTCCTCACCAAGACGCTATTGTCATCCAAGCCGGGGTGGCAAACAAACTGGTCCACAGAGTATTTGTAGATACAGGAGCGTCAGTCAGCATTCTTTTTAAAGAATGTTTCGATAAAATGGAAGTGGATCCAGCTCGGCTCAGTCCGGCTCCACTTCCTCTGAAAAGTTTCGCCCAGGAGGACACCCGCCCTGAAGGTATTATCAGCCTTCCGATCACGGTGGGAAAAGCGCCTACAAGCTCCAATACGATGATCGAGTTCTTTGTGGTGAAAGCTCGGTCTCCGTACAACATCATCCTGGGGAGGGACTGGCTCAACACAGTTCGGGCCGTTTGCTCTACTTATCACCTCACCATCAAGATTCCCACTAAAAATGGGATAGCGGTCATCCGAGGTGATCAAAAGAGAGCAAAAGAATGTCTGCAGATTGCGCTAAAAAGTGCCGAACAATCAGTTCGGCACCATCAAGCATAGCAATCACAGCAACCGGAGTCGGAGGCAAGCGAGATGACCGAAGTCACTTCAGAGCCGAACTCAATGACCGTTCAGTTATGCGAAGATGATCCATCCAGAACGGTCAACGTCGGCTTCGCAGGAACGCCTCCACTCCGGGAAAAGACCATTCAGCTCCTCAAGGAGTACAAAGATGTCTTTGCATGGTCTCCGTTGGACATGACCGGAGTGCCCCCCGAGGTAATCACTCATCGGTTAAATATTGATCCTTCAATCCGGCCAGTAAAACAGAAGCAAAGACTCTTTGCGGCAGAAAGAAGCCAAGTCATCCATGACGAAGTCCGCCAATTACTAAAAGCGGATGTACTATTCGAGGTGAAATATCCTTCTTGGGTGGCCAATCCTGTGATGATCAAGAAAAAAGGAGGAGGATGGCGGATGTGCATAGACTTTACCGATCTAAACAAGCACTGTCCAAAAGATTGCTATCCCCTTCCGAATATAGATAAAAAAGTAGAAGCTTTGATCGGCTTCGAAATTTTCTGTTTTCTTGATTTATACAAAGGATATCACCAAGTGTTGATGGATGAGAGTGACGCTCCGAAAACAGCTTTCATCACCGATTTCGGCATTTTCGCTTATAAAAAGATGCCATTCGGTTTAAAGAATGCCGGAGCCACTTATCAAAGGATGGTAGACAAGCTTTTTCGGCACCTAATCGGGAAACAGGTTGAAGTGTATGTCGACGACATAGTTGTCAAAAGCAAAAGCACTTCGGAGTACGAAGACAACCTCAAATCCACTCTCGACGTGCTCCGGAAAGCCAACCTCAAACTCAACCCCCAAAAATGTACCTTTTTGGTAGATTCAGGAAAATTTCTGGGTTGTTGGGTTTCAAAGGACGGACTCAAGGCAAACCCTTCAAAAGTTCAAGTCATTCAAAACATGGCAATGCCGAAGTCCATACATGACGTGCAAAGGCTAACCGGATGTCTAGCCGCACTGAATCGATTCCTTTCCCAAGCAGCCGAAAAGCAACTGCCGTTCTTCAAAGTGTTGAAAAAAGCACCAAAGTTCGAGTGGGGAGCCGAGCAGAAAAAGGCCTTTGACGAGCTCAAAAGTTATCTAGCCGAGCTTCCTATTCTCTCTGCTCCAACCGAAGCCGAAGTAATATTCTTATACTTAGCGGCATCAGATCAAACCATCAGCGCGGTGCTTGTACGAGAAGAAGGCCTAAAGCAGTTTCCCATCTACTTTACAAGCCGAGCATTAAGAGGTCCAGAAACAAGGTATCAACCTCTGGAAAAAATTGCTCTGGCGTTAGTAAATGCAGCAAGGAGACTGCGGCCATACTTCTATGCTCACAAGGTATGTGTCTTAACCGATCTGCCTCTTCGGCAAGTTTTGACCAAGCCAGAAGCATCAGGCAGAATCGCCAAATGGGCCATAGAGCTGGGAGAACACTCGATCGAGTACCTACCTCGGAAAGCCATCAAGGGACAAGCCTTGGCAGATTTTCTTACAGAGGCCAAGTTCGATCAAGCAATCCCTGTCATTGCCGAACAGAAAAAGTCTGCCAATGCCGAACTTGCACAGCCCTTGGAATCCGAAGTAGAGCCGCCAGACTGCTGGAGCGGATTCGTAGATGGAGCTTCAAACAAGATGGGAAGTGGAGCTGGTATTTTACTCGTCGCTCCCGACGGACACGAGGTAACCTACTCACTTCGGTTCCTATTCCCCACTACTAATAATGAAGCCGAGTACGAAGCCCTCCTGGCCGGACTTCAGTTAGCGCAAAGTCTGCTCGTCAAAT
The DNA here is from genome assembly GCF_004379255.2 of Salvia splendens. Classification (NCBI taxonomy): domain Eukaryota; kingdom Viridiplantae; phylum Streptophyta; class Magnoliopsida; order Lamiales; family Lamiaceae; genus Salvia; species Salvia splendens. Next base: position 11,113,848 of record NC_056038.1, read on the forward strand.
CTCTCAAAGTCCATTGTGATTCACAAGTCATAGTAAATCACATGTTGGGTACCAGTGAAGCCCGTGACGAGAGAATGAAGAAGTATTTGGACAAAGCGCAAAGCATCAGCCGAAGTTTCTCCTATTTTCGGATAATCCGCGTTCCCAGAGCGGAAAATAGCCGAGCAGATACCTTAAGTAAGTTGGCCTCAGATCCGAGCTCAAAGGCGGAAGAATTAATGCATCGAAGCATTGATGAAGCCGAGGTACATTCAATATCCAGCTCGCCGAACTGGATGACGCCGATCTTGCAGTATCTGGATCAAGGACAATTGCCCGAAGATAAGAGAGAAGCTCGGAAGATCACGTGCCGAGCACTTCGGTACGAACTTCATGAAGGAGTCCTCTTTAGAAAGTCTTACCTCCAGCCGTTATTGCGGTGCGTAGGACCAGAAGAGACGGACTACATCCTCAGAGAAGTTCATGAAGGGTCGTGCGGTAGCCACATCGGAGCTAGAGCTTTAGCTAAAAAAGTTCTAAGATGGGGATATTATTGGCCAACCTTGGTACAAGAAGCAGTGCAGCTCGTCAAGACATGCCCGAAGTGCCAAATCCATGCAAATATCCCAAGAATGCCGCAGACCGATCTATCCACTATGCAAAGCCCTTGGCCTTTCATGCAATGGGGCATAGACATAGTGGGACCACTTCCTCAAGCTCCTCGGCAAATGAAATTCCTAGTCGTTGCCGTGGACTACTTTACGAAGTGGGTAGAAGCTGAACCATTAGCTACGATAACGAGCTCGAAGGCATTGGATTTCGTCTGGAAGAACATAGTGTGCCGATTTGGCATACCCCACATCCTCATCTCGGATAACGGGACTCAGTTCACCGACAAGACGTTCAAGAATTGGTGCCAAGAGCTGAATATTCAACAGCGGTTCACTTCGGTCTCTCATCCACAAGCAAACGGACAAACGGAGGTAACAAATCGTATCCTGGTGAAAGGGTTAAAAGCTCGGTTAGAACAAGCCAAAGGACAATGGGTAGAAAATCTCCCTCAAGTCCTATGGTCCTACCGAACTACACCCACAACCTCCAATGGTGAAACTCCATACAGTCTGGTGTACGGCACTGAAGCCGTAATCCCGGTGGAGATCGGCGTACCCAGTCCCCGAACTCTAAATTTCTCCTCAGAAATGAATGACGACGGACTGAGAGCCGAGCTAGATCTTGCCGAAGAAAGAAGAGAATTGGCATGCATAAAAGCAGCCAAGTACAAGGAGCAAGTAGCCCGGTATTACAACCAAAGGGTGAAGAAGCTGCAATTTCAAGTGGGAGATCTCGTCCTGAGAAACAATGAAGTAAGCCGAGCAGAAAAGCTGGGCAAGCTCGAACCCACATGGGAAGGTCCGTATCGGGTATCAGAAGTCCTCGGCAAAGGGTCTTACAAATTGGCTCACATGTCAGGAGAACAGGTACCCCGAACATGGCACATTTCCAACCTCAAAAAGTTCCATTTGTAAGAGACAGTCCGGTCAGTCAGTCTTGAGTCCTGTTTGCTCAATGTGCTTTATTTGGTTTACTTGGTCTTTATTTGTCTCTGTGCGTTTTGTTTGTGTGTTTTGTCTGTCTCTGTGCGTGTCGTCTCTTACAAATGTTACTGAGGTATCTTGTTCTTCGAAGACTGATCCCCTTCTTAGAACATATACAAGCTAAACAATTGTGAGTCAAAGCTTCTAAAGAGGATACAAGACCACAATTCAGCTTAAACAAGCAGTTCGTCTGAAACGAGCTGCAACAAGCCCACGATTGTGCGTCAAAGCTTCTAAAGAGGATACAAGACCACAATTCAGCTTAAACAAGCACTTCGTCTGAAACGAACTGCAACAAAAGTCCAATTCTCGCGATAAAACTTGCCTGAATTAGGACTAGGGAAAGTCCGATCCACGCGATAAAACTCGCCGAATTAGGACAAGGGAAAGTCCGATCCCCAAATTAGGACAAGGGAAAGTCCGATCCCCAAATTAGGACAACGGAAAGTCCGATCCGAGCGATAAAATTCGCCAAATTAGGACACAAACCAAGTCCGGTCAAAGAAGAGTTCACTTCATGAGACCGTGGACAAACATCAACTTACCCCATACTTTTTTCCAGAATGCCGAAGTGATTCACTTCGCTTTTCGGGGGGGGGTAGTGATGGAGTACGTACTAAACAAGCCCAACAGCAGTAAAGCCCAAGACAGAGTATCAGTTCGGCATGACTAAAGAGTATCAGTCCGGCGTGACTAAAGAGTTCAGTTCGGTACAACCAAAGAGTTCGGCCCCAGCCTACAGCTCGGTGAAAGCCAACTCATCAAACTCTGCTCTCAGGTCGGCATCAAGCTCTACTCTCAGATCGGCAAAAGCTGCTCGGCAATAATTCAGCAGTTCGGTCTCAGTATTCGACCGAACTAGGAGATAGTGGACTCATACAAGATTTCCACCTCCACTACACCGACGATCTATTTAGTGGTGTCAAGCAGTCATTAACTCATGCAGGATAGTGGACCCATGCAAGGTCGCCACGATCTCCACGACATCCACTACCTAATAAATGCTGCATGCCACGATCTTAGTTCACTGTATAAATAGAACCTAGGTCAGATAGATAAGGTCTTCTGCTTCTTCTTTTAAACTCTAAAAAAGCTCTCTAGAGAGAATATCATAAAGCAGACCAGTGTTGTAAGCTGTAATTCGCAGATCAAGCAATACAAACCTGCCCCCATTTCTCCCCGTGGACGTAGATTTACCTCAGTAAATCGAACCACGTAAAACCTCTGTGTCGTAATTTATTTTTACGTGCATTAATTACCATCGAAAATTCGCCGCTTCATCATATATGGATGGTGGAAATGCAGGAGACATTTAGACCAATCATTTGTTTTAATTTTCTATTTTTTTATTAGGAATCCTTCTTTGTATTATCAGATGTAATAAATTTCAGTAATACATAGTAATAATTTTAAGAGTAAATACATAAAGTATTCATTATCACATATAAAAGCAAAAATTACTCACCAAAATACAAAAGCTAAAATTAACAAAATTTCTGTACAATTGCAAAACTAGTCATAATTATGGTTAGGAATGAGTGATTTTGTTCTTAGTTGTGAATTATTTGTGTTTCATTATACTAATTCACAACTTCGAACACTGTAAGTTGGTGATTTTATCGTCAAATAATAATCAAGATAATTCACAGCTTATAATCTTCCTAAAAGGGATTAAGGATATACTAATGATAGCAGGTATGAATGCATGAATTACTCTTTGATAGTAGTGCCTAAATTAAATATTTTTTATTATGTAATTATGTCTATTTTAATAAATATAAAAAATTTGCAAGGCCATATATGGTGCGGTGCAATAGAGTTTTTTTTTTTTTGAAAAAAATTGAAAACCAAGACAAGAGTTAAAAACATCAGCAAAATGGAATATGCTGTCGCATCCTAACAATTTTGTTTGTTTCAACGTTATTTTTACATGCTTAGTTAATAATGTGATTGAAACCTGATTCTTTTTGTCCCATGATTTAGGTGTAAGGTGCTGTGACATGGACTACAATAATTTTTGAATGGGTGGCTATTTATTCATTTCAAATGTATGATTAACCATAAATATCTTTTGTGATTAGTGCTGATCCACATCTTCGATACATTTAACTTCCACCACATCATTTAAAAGGACATTTATTAGGCTCTACATATCTTTTTCCAGATGCACGAATTAGTGGTTCCCGATGTATATACCTAAATTCTAATTAATGTTTTCATACCTTATGAACTTGATTAGAAACAGCACATAGTTATATAGTTTTATTTCTTATTCATATAAAATTTGGATGAATTACTATTATGTTGGAACTATTATGATGCATAGTTAATTTAAAGGTTACTATTATATTATGGCTTGAACTTCCATAATACAATATTATCAAAGTAAAAGAATCCTCTCTTTCAATATTTAAAAAAAAAATACCACTAGAGTCTGGCGTGTGAACTCATTTTCAAAATTGCACCTCTTTTCTTTTCTCGAGTCTCTTACTTCTAAAAGATGTAGTAGCTTCTACAATTCTAACTCGTCTTTATAAATATAGTAGACTTGATGTGTAATTCTCATTTGTAGATACAGAACTTTATTACTAGTACTATTTTATAAATAGATAGTTGTCTATTTGATATCCACTCGAACTGTAACTTGTGTGTATATATACTAATGTTTGGACAACACAACTGAACTAGCGTATCACTCTCGCATGATTATCTGATTAGGAAAACCACTAAGAATTTTACACAACAAAGAAACGACATTCGCACATTACTACACCCGTTTATTATACACAATCAAACTCTTATAGCACTACTTCACAACATGTGTCCTAACATTACTAAAAACGAAGGGGCAGTTACATCTTTAACATCATTAAACCATTGATGTGGTGATGTGTTCTAATTTTTACTATCAAACTCTTAATTTGTTTTAATTTTGCACATGACGATGCTAACATAGTTTGTTGACTAGCTTGCTTATACGACTATTGAACTTCGACCAAAGCAGTGTCACATTTTATGCTAATTAAATTATTTTATTTGTTTAATTAAGTTTTACATTAAGCTATATTAGAACCACTATTTATATTAATTGTAAAGTTAGAATAAATCAATAATTTAACAATTTATTTATGAATTTTAAAATTTAATTCAATTTACAAGCAATTAAGAACAATCAACCAATTCTACAAAACTCACTTGTAGTTGTAATCATAAAAGCATCAACAACGTTGTCCCTGATGTGAATCGAATTCTAGTCCTTTATTGAGACCAAGCTCTAACAGAGAGCGGAGAAATGTTTGAATCAGAACAGTAATCAGCCCTCAAAGATTAATTTAAAATGCTCCCACAAGGCCACCATTGCATTCATCTTTGAAAGGGCTTCGCAGGATGCCTCTCACGCCTCAATCGAAGTCTGATATAAGAAGATATGGTTGTTTTACGAAGACTGCGCATTACAATGTAAAAACGCCCGACCGGGCGATTTGGGAGCATGTTGCAAGTCAGAAAAAACGCCGGACTGGGAGATTTCTTAGCAAAAAAAAAAGTCCGGCCGAGCAAATGTGTATGGGCCTGTTTTTAAGCCCTAACTATTTAAATAGCTAGGGCACGACTTCCAAATGGACTTTTGGCGACTGGAACGAATTTTGAGAGAGAATTGGAGATTGGAAGCCACACTTAAGAAGGAGGAGCAAGATTGAAGTTTCATCATTACCACTTTTAGTTAATTTTAATAGTTTTAGCAATTATCATCCTCATTGTGGATTCGATACCCTTTGTACTACATTGCACATCTGTATACTTGCAGAAGTAGTGTTTTTAGGGAATTAAAACTTGTTTTGTAAACTTAAATCACACCCTAAAAATCACAACAGTCCCTCACCATCTCGTTCCAACAAATCGGGATGGTAAGGACACCCGTTGCAGCCATATCCTCCCACTGACTGTCCCTAGTAGAGGGGTTATACCCAATGGCAAATCCAGACTTTTTAGATTGAGAGTGCGAACTTTATGGACGGCACATGTTTTAAGAAATATTAAGAAAAGTGGGTGGAAAGAAGTTAGTGGAGGGTCCCACTCGTATATATTAGTTTTAAATGAAATGTGAGTGTAATGAGTTAGTGGAAGGTGAAACCCTATTATCATTTTTGATAAAGTGAACCAGGACTCCTATTCGCGGACGAACTAAAATGGAAAAACATGACTCCTATTCAAGGATGGAGGAAGTATAAAATATTAAATATAAAATATTTTAAATAACATAGTACAATAATATTCAATTTTAAAGTTACTTTACATCATAATTAAACTTAGAATTCGTATTACATAAAAAATACTATTTCCGTCCCACTTTAAGAGTCCCGGTTTACCATTTTTTGATGTCCCACTTTAGGAGTTCCGATTGAAATATTTCATAAATGATAATAGGTCTCACATTCCACTAACTTTATTTCACTCTCATTTTATTATAAAACTATATATAAAAATAAGTTCCACATTCCACTATCTTTTTTCACTAATTTTCCTTATATTTCTTAAAACCGTGTCGAACTCAAATGAGACTTCTAAAATGGACACTGAGAGTAGATAATATAACCACGCAACAAAAGAATAAAAAGTGTAAACTATCTAATATCTAAAAAGAACACGACGACTAATTGACTTTCTAAATTCAAACATCTAAAATATTAAAATGTTAACTAAAAATAAAATAAAATGCAACTACCTAATATAAAAAAAATAGAGAAAAAATAAATTCATACACATACATTAAAAATATAAACGGTATGTAAAAAATACAATAAAATATAATACTACCTAATACTTACAAAATAAAAAAAGAAAAACATTCAAAATCAACCCAAAATCTGCAAATATAAAAACTAAGTAGTACCAAAGTGAAAAAAAACATACTCCATAAAAACTAAACTACTTAACAAAAGAGCTGAACACCTAATTTATATAATACATATAAAAAAAACAACTTAATAAAAGGCTGAAAAGCCATATATGCCATTATGTGGAATTGAACACTTCGGATCATTCCTATGAGGAGGTGCTTCCACAACCATCAGAGCATATGACATTTCTATAATTTCAACATAAATGCTTAATACATTATCTTTGAGGTACACTTCTACTCCCTTGTTCTTGGCTGCATCCGCCCGTGATTGTGCCTCTACAGGCCGGACACTCTCCTCCGCCCACGTAGCGCCTTCTTGTGCGATGGTGACGCCCACTCCGTTTCGACCATTTTAATTTTTTAAAAAACAACAAAAGATTGAAAATTTTTTGAAAATAATAAAAATTATCCATTTTCCCGAATATTTGTTTTATTGCCGTTTTTTTCCCTTTTATTTATATTTTTTTTATTTTTCGACCATCAATTCATCCTAAAATCATCTATAAATACGTCATTCATCGCATAATTTTTTTCACACCAAAAGACTCTTTCTCACTCATTTTTCTCTTTAAAAATTTTCATTTGCATTCAAATTCAAGTATGACTAGAGGCAGGGGACGAGACGGACCAAACCAAGCGACTCCCCAAACTCCCACAAATGTTTTAATGAGAATGTTGTTCGTCGCTATGACGACCGACACTTCTCGTATAACGCGGTCACAACGAGTGACACATTACTCAACAATTGAGCTTCTCATGTCTCGTTTGAATATACCGCCGTCGCCGTTGCTGGAGTAATTTTTTATTTTTACGATTTTAATCACGTAATAATTTTTAATTTTTAGAAATTTGTAATGTAATTTTTTATTTTTTAAGGAAGTTTTATTAGTGAAATGTTTTTTTATTAATTGTATTTTTATATTAAAGAAATGGAATAGCGAGACCTATGAATAAGTTAAAGGATGTAATGAACGAGTGTAAGTGTTGATAACGGATGAAATAAAAAAAATTACTAACTTACTAGTTAAAGGTAGTATGAACACATAGTCGAGGGATAAAATAAATAAGGAATGACTGTTAGAGCATGCGCAGCGGTGGCGTTCGTCGCCACCGCCGTCCGCGCCGCTGGCACGGACGCCATCCGCCGCCGCTGCGCTCGCGCCGCTGGCACGGCGCTGCTCGATGTATCGAGCACGTCCGTGCCAGCGGACGCACACGTGGCGTGCTCCCATTCGTCAACGGCATAGCCGTTGTGTTTAAACATTTTTTATTTTTTTAAAAAAAATTGGTATTTAATTATAAATAATGCTAAAAAATAAAAAAAAAATTTCAAATCCCAAAAATATGGCCGTTTTTTTCCCATTTTTCTGAATTTTTTTGATTTTTTTTTAATTTTTTTTCCAAAATCATCTATAAATACACACATTCATCACTCATTTATCACATCAATTCATCTCTCATTCATAATTCTCATACAAACTATCAACACATTCAACCTTCACTCAAAACATCAAATGGATTTCACTCATCTCATGGCGGAAGCGGAGCGCGAAGAACAAGAATACTACGAACAACATCGTGCCGCTTACGAAGCATATGTCGCGGCGAATACCCCCGCTCATCCTCCTCAACGCGCTAGATCAAATCGCCGCTACATCCATCGTGACCGGGAGGGAGCCCACGAAAGGCTCGTTGCCGACTACTTTGCCGAATCCGCGGTTTCCGGCAGATTACTTCAGGCGCCGTTTTCGCATGTCAAAGCGCTTGTTCATGCGAATTGTCAACACATTGTCCGCACGTGTTGAATACTTTCAAACAGGTGTAGATGCAGCCGGCCGGCAAAGTATCACGGCGTTGCAGAAGTGTACGTGTGCCATCCGACAACTCGCTACTAGGCAAACGGCCGACATCTTCGACGAGTATTTGCATATCGGTGAGTCCACTGGAATCCTTTGTTTAAAGAATTTTTGCGAGGGCGTTCGTTCTGCTTTTGGGGATGAATTCCTTCAGGCACCCACCACCGATGATTGCCAACGGTTGCTTCGTCTTCACGAATCAGTCCATGGCTTTCCCGGAATGCTTGGCAGCATTGACTGCATGCATTGGAGGTGGAAGAATTGCCCGACTGCTTGGAGGGGGCAACACTTAAGCGGTCACAAAGGCGGCGGCCCAACACTTATCCTTGAGGCGGTCGCCGACTATCGCCTATGGATTTGGCATGCATATTTCGGCGTTGCCGGATCCAACAACGACTTGAACGTGCTCTATTCTTCACCACTCTTCAATGATGTGATGAATGGTGTAGCACCGGCGATCGACTTCACCATCAACGGAAATACATACCGCATGGGTTACTATCTCGCCGATGGTATCTACCCAAGGTGGTCGACGTTCGTGAAGACGCTCCACAACCCGCACGACCCGAGACGGGTTCTTTTTGCGCAGCGTCAAGAGTCAGCGCGGAAGGACGTCGAAAGAGCCTTCGGGGTCCTTCAAGCTCGATTCAACATTGTGAAGGCCCCGGCTCGGCTGTGGTACGTGAATAATATCGCCGACATCATGTTCACGTGTATTATATTACACAACATGATTATAGCCGACGAAGGGCCAAGGGCGGCTAGCTTCTACGACGAGGATGAAGCCGGAAGCTCAACAACGAGGTCTCCCCCACGCCGAGGCGAGCATACGACGGTTGGCCAGAGGATCGAGACAAGACACACAATGCGCGATACTCGAATCCACAATCAACTACAAGAAGACCTAATCAACCACATGTGGGCGAAATTCGGCAACGAGTAGTGGTTTTTTTAATTTTTAGGATTTTAATTATGTAATTTTTAATTTTTAGGATTTTAATTATGTAATTTTTATTTTTAGGATTTTAATTATGTAATGTTTAATTTTATTTGTCATTTGTAATATTTATTGTGGTTTTTAAATGAATTTTAATATTATGGAAATGTTATTGTTTAATTGAATTTTAAATTAATTGTGCTCGTCCTTGAGGAAGAGCACAGTTGTGGGTGTTGTGCTCTTGCCAGAGAGCAGGCATGAATAGTACCGCCCGGGCCCACAACCGTGCCGCTGGCAAGAGCACGGTTGTGGATGCTCTTATGTTATGGATGAGCTAAGAACTGTCATTTAGAGTCTGTAACGGGAATTGCGTCCTTTTTATATAAAATTTTATATACTAGTAGTAGAATATAGTAATAAAATTTGTTTTGGTATATTTTGATTTAAAGCATTTGTATCTGATCTCATCTTCTTTGGATTTCAAACAAGATGATCAAGCACACTGAGTTGGAGAAGCAAAGGAAAGAGCAGCAGCAGTTTCCCTTGACTGCAGCGGATGGCCAGCTCTCTTCAGCTCATCATACCTCTCCACATCAAAATGCAGCGCCTTGAAGAGGCGCTTCTGCTTGGCGCCAAACCTGCTCTGGAAGAACCCCTCGAATGAGGGCTCTTTGGACGTTCTCAGAAAGAAGGCATAGCCTCCCATGAAATACATTGATGTTACATAGAAACAAATTGGCTCCATCACATCCCACGACAGTTCCCAGAACGTTAGCCTCATGAAGGCCGCTGTCTGGACAACCAGGTATCCTAATCCGACCCAGAGCTCGCGACGAACATAGGCCTCTGCTTGCCTGTCAATCACCGCCTTCTGCTTCTCCAGTTCTTCCAGCTCCTTCATTCTTGGATCCTCTGGTTTTGGGGGTAGAGCTATTAGTCCTTGGATTGCTTTCACCACCTGTGTCAAAACACAATTGTACAAACAACATTTGTTTTACTACTAATGATTCTTTTTAAGTTTAGCTTTGTCTTTGAATCAAACACAAGATTTAACATAATGTCACTTTGACTCCCATCAAATCTCCCCTGTTTTTGAACAACAATTTTGGCATCAAATCAATTTGACTCTAACAAAAGATTAGGGAATATATACACACCACCCAAACCACCTCTCCTAATCTTCTAGAGTTTTCGTTTCTTGAAAAGGACTAGTAATAATTCAGAAGAGACACACAATGAATAGAAAACCAAAACTCCTCCACAATAATGGGAAGTCCTTTTCATTCCCCTTCCCTTTACTCCACCAAAATTATGAAATCAAGACTCCTCACGCAATGAAAAAACCAATCCCTCAATTATCTGTCACACAAACTTATCCATCTAAAGATTTATGTTGTTTTCCCTTTTTTATAATTCTGGCGAAAGCTAAGATTTTGTTTTCAAGAGGGGTGATGCTCTTAGAACATTTTCTTCCATGATCAGAAATCCACTCTCTAATAAAAGTCACCACCTTGTTTGGTACGAAAACATTGTTTCGATTTCCTGTGGAAGAAGACATGGAAAACCAGCGCAAAATGAAAAAAAGCTAATTAGTTCTCGGTAGTCTCAAGATCAAAACTTGTGTAAATAATTAAAAGAGTAAATCAGATCCAATTACCAGAATATTTCGACTTCTGGCCTAATCGTAATGCTCTAGTCTATGATAAACTCATAATTTACCACAATCCATCCACAATTAATATGCAGATACTGAAACAAATTAGAGAGAAATTGATAGAGAGAGGGAGAGCGCCAACCTGCTCAGGCTTGAGGAAGACGACGTTTCCGAAGACAATCACACTCCCCGATTCATCGAGTATTTTAGCGAATTCGTGCCCTAACTCTGGACTCAGGCACTGCTTGGCACAAATCTCCAGAAATTCCGGATACGAGACGCAATCCTTCTCCAGCCGCCTCAATTTCGCCTTCACCATTTCGAGCTGCGACAGCCTGAGAATTTTCCTCGCGTCAATCACCGTCATACTCTCCTCAGGCGAGTCCTCCACCGCCTCCTGACGCCGCAGGCCGTCGAGCCTGATCCTGTCTCTGGCAATGTCCATCTCGCGGAGCTTCTCCTGCAGCTTCTCGCCGGAAGGAAGGAATCGGGCCGCGGAAGGAGCCGCTGCCGATTGACGGTGGAGATATCGGCGGAATATACCGTCATCTCCGGGATCAGGGGCGATATTATTGGGCGACGTTTGATGGCTCAGCGAGGCCGATTTGACGGCGGTGCGCGGTAAGGAAGTGCGGTAATTTGTGAGGGCCGGGTTCGTCATCCTCGATATGCTGAGGAGGCGCTGAGGGATCATTCTGTTGAACGCCATTGATGAATACGAATACGAAAGCAATAATTCTGGAGGGAGAAAGAGATGGCCTTTTAGGTTTGATGGATTTTGCGTTTGGTTTGGAGAGATGTTCATGACTCGTTGGACAGCTGCTATTTATAGCCCCATCTTTTCCGCCAACAAAAACGGGAAAAAAAAACAATTTTTTCTTAGGGGGCAAAAACGTAACCAACACTATTCATTTTTCATCCATTCACGAATATTTGTGTAAATAAATTTCCATTTTTTCCTAATAAAATAAAGGGCAGTGACAAGGCGTAATTTTTAACTATAGATATCGGTTAACCGAACAAATCAGGATCGGGATCGGGATCGGGATCGAATAGTGTAATTAGTAAAGTACTCCCTTATCTTGCTATTGAGTATATCCGAGAAAATACAAATTATCCTAATAAAATTTTTTAGGGTACGAGGATTTTTACTTTCATTTTGACTCTTTCATTCTTTGCTAATCGTCTTAGCATACTTATAAAATTCATTTTCCTATCAGCGCATAAAATGAGGTTCAACCAAAAAAATATATAGTTTCTCCATCATAAAAAAAATATTTCTGCGTTCTCAATTCTATCCATCCACCAAAATTAGTCAAGTAAGTTTATCCTAATTATTGATCACCTTATATCATTCTTTCTCCTTCTTTACCTTCTTTTATCACTTTCTTTTGGATTAATTTTATAAATGATTACTAAATTATAGAGCTTGTATCATATATTATTAGTTACTCCACCCGTCCGTGAAATGTTGTTCAGTTTTATCATTTTAGTCTGTCCATGAAAAATTGTCCACTTTGCTTTTTTTTCCTTTCTATTTTTAATAAATAGTCCCCACTTTCCACTGACTCTTTATCCTCACATTATATTATAAAACTAATATATAAATGTGAGACTCTTATTCCACTAACTTTTCAAGTCATTTTTCTACACATTTCTTAAAACTCGTGCCGAGTCAAACTTCGACAATATTTTACGGACGGAGGGAGTACTAAACTTTGATCTATTTCAAATTTAGCACTGAGCTTTCTTTCTATTATTTAATTTTAATTAAATTTTCTTAAGTAGTGTATTCCGTATAACAATTAAAATGCCACGCAATCTTTTCCATTTATGCAAATTTAATCTACTTTATATATCATTACGTAGTATTGTGATCAATGTCGAACTAATTTTAAAGACCGAACTAGAGACCAAATTAGGGTCATTAGATCTCTTTTTTTTATGAAATTCGCTGACGTGTAACTTATTTCGGTCTTCATTACAAACCCAATTTACTTCATTTTTGCAGGTTTATTACTTCATTCTGGTACGTAATACCTTGAAACTACAGTATGTTTTTACTTACTTCCAGTAGGTTTTGAATGGTTTAACACATGCTTCATTCGAATTCATTGAACTGGGTTTTTACGTTATTCACTTTTAAAAAATACAATTCATTCCAGTAGGTTTATTACTTCATTGAAAAACGTTATTACTTCATTAGACAAGGTATTTACTTCATTATAGTAGGACTTCTACACATACTTCATTCAAATAGTTCATTACTCCCTCCATCCCACTCAAGATGGCCACATTCTTGAGTGCCACGGGATTTTAGGAAGTGTTGTTAGGTGGAATAAAGTAGAGATGAAAAAAGGTAGTTGAATATTTTAATGAGGAGGGAGGAGGTTATTTTCAAAATTGGAAAGTGACCATCTTGATTGGGACAAACAAAAATGGAAAGGTGGTCATTTTGAATGGGACGGAGGGAGTACATCATTCTATGTGTTTATTACACCTTTCAATTAGGCTATCACTTCATTTTGTTGTAGTAGCTGGAATTTTGGGACTATCACAACGTCGACGGGATGGCTTGACGTCTCCATCCGCGAAATAGCATGTATGTACTGGAATGAAGTAATTATCCTATTCGAATGAAGTAAAAACCTACTCGAATGAAGTAATATATTCTGGAATGAAGTTAAATCCTCTTAATATTTTATGACTTATTTGCCATGGGCTGAAGTAAAATAGGCTCATGATGAAGACGAAAATAATTTATACATTTGCGCATCTCATCCATAAAAATCTAAATCTAAAAACCCTAATTTATTCAAGTTCTGTGGTTCTGCAATAAGGAGTGGATTTGCATATAATGAGACTCTCATTCCATAAGATGATAAAGAAAACCTAATTACAAATTAATCTTCACGCAAACCATGATATATTAACCTTGTTTTCATTCTCCGATAATAATCGATTTTTTCATAGGAGAGCAACGACAATTTTGAATGAAAACTCGTATCGATCCCAAAAATATGACTATTTTTTATAAACTGATCAGGGAGTAGAATCATGTTTTCATTCTAACACAAGACAACTCTTAAGCATCATTCACCAAATTCTCGTACAACAATGACGTTAGGAGAATAAAGTTGTCAACTCATATCTGTTTCATTGCTTCCTAACCACAGATTCATCATCGCCATCTTTATTTTACCTGCAGGTGTTACATAGCACTTGAAACCTAGTCTAATGTTCTTATCATATGATCACCTTTTCAGTTTTTTTCATGGAAAATCTAGATCAAACAAGATCATGCATTTCAAGTCCAAACTCTCAACGGCTTCAATCGTGTATGGAACACTGTTTTATTCTCATTCAAAGATATTTAATCATTAATGATTAATGTTTGCATGCATTGAGAAACATTGTGTAATAGATTATTAAAATAAAAATTAAATCATGAAAGTTTGGGTACTCGCATAGGTATCGGACGTATATGCACCAGGGATCGTGTGTAGGTGGGATTTTTTTTGTTCCTTCAAAATCGGGTTGATGGATAAAATACTCCGTATAAAATAAAAATAAGGAATGTGTTTGATAGATTAAATTACCTTATAGATAAAAAAAATATCCCTTATAAATAATAAAACTATATTGATTGAATTTGAAACAAATTACTTTGTTATAATAATTAAGATAAATTAAATAGTAAGTAATTAATAATAAGGTAAGCGAGATTATTTAACTAATTATCGAATGATAAATTAAAGAGTAATTAACTAATAATAATGTTAACATAAAAGGCTGAAATGATAAATAATAAATTAATTAATTAATCAGCTAGACTAATAGCTAAACTTAGATTTATTAATTAATTACTTATTTAATGATTAATTAATGAATTATCAGGCAAGCTTTATCTATTCAGAATTCGATGCGATAACCACCCGATCACCACGGTCATCCACCTACGATCGTACAATATTAAAAATATGCATGTACAATTAAACCTGAAAACATTAATACTTATACTAGTACAAATCACATATGTGGCTCAGATGTGTACCAAATTAATAAGTTGGCTTAGATAAACAACCAAAATCGTTCTCCACCAACCACAAACAAACACCAATTCAAATAGTACAAACCTGAAAAAATTAATTTTGCTGTAAATTTAGTCAAATTCTGATTTTCCATGCCAACTCTTTTAACTCTTCTAAAAATTCATGTCAACTCTTTAACTCTTCTAAAAATTATCAATCTGTTGACTGTTTAGATATATCACAACCACAAGGTTTTGATGTTAACATAGCTTGACAAGACACTATCATATGGTGTCACGTTTTAGGCAGTGAAACAATATCGTATTATACTAAAATAAAAAAAATATTTGATAATTATAATTCATATTAAGACTAAAATTTTTTATTAGTTGCAAAATCAGAGTAATTTAATAATTTATAGGTAGAGATTAAAGCTTGGTAATTTGGTATTCAAAATCAGAATATGACGATTATTAGGAATTTAAAAGCAAAAACATCCTCAAAACAAACACTATATATGACACTAGAACTTATCAATTTTCAGCAAATTGCTTAATTGTTTAATACACAATAAATATACTGTTAAAAAATATGAACATAAAGCAAATTCAAATTAACATGACTAAATTGATAAATTACGAAATCAGATACATCAGCATGAACCATTTTTCACAAAATCTCATCTAATTATTTTCCAAATATTAACTCTTTGTCCTCAATGTTGCTCATGTAATAAATCTATTACTAATCAAATTGCACATGCAAAAGCAGCAAGCAACATATGCAAATAACATTACTTTTTAAAACAATATTAAAACATAATTTCTGTGGCAAATGATACATCCCCAGGAGTTCTAAAAAGGTGCAATCTTAGGAACTGAGATTAGAGAGTTTTTTTTAATTCTAGTAAGATAATTAGATCGTATTTAAAAAAATAGATAGAAGTGCAAAGAAAGAAATAAAGAATATAAAATGTCTGGGAGAAAGTAAAAGAATAAACTCCTAGTAAAATGTTTGGGAGAAAGTAAAATATTTTTCATATGTGCAGATAGAAAACGAGGAAGAGGAAAAGGAAAAGTATTACTCCCTCCGTCACACTTTAGGAGTCCTATTTGAGTTTGACATGGATCTTAAGAAATGTAAAGGCAGGTTAGGGAAAAAAATACTAGTGGATTATGGGTCTTACTTTTATATATTAGTTTTATAGTAAAATATGAGTGGAAAATTAAAAGGTTAGTGGAATGTAAGGCATATTACCATTTATGGAATATTCCAATCTAGACTCCTCAAGTGGGACACCTAGAAATGATAAACCGGAACTCGTAAAATAGACAGAAATACTAGTTAAGATTGCAATTGGCCATTTAGTCGGCCAATTGTCGAAATTGGAAGCAACAAACGCCAAACTTACTATGGCAAATAATTAAATTTAATGAACTTAATAATTGGACATAAGCCTCAACTTAGAAACAGAAAAATCTCATTCAACCCAAACAGACAACATAGTTTTTCTTGGGAGATCTGTTATGAACACTTGGGATAAAATACTGATGTTTGCCATGCACTTAATATTCAAATGTCAGAAATATGATGATGGAGAGCTAGGCGTTTGAATTAAGGCCCAAAAGCCCATGTGATACGTCAATAAAATCAATATAATTAAATTTATTTGTAACAGAGGTAAACCAGAAACGAAGATGCATTGAACTAACTGGGTTCAAACAAAACGAAGATGCTGTGATTTAGTGCTAATTACGAAAATATATTGACACTTAGCTTGCTTCATTTACATCAAAGAGTCGTCATCGTATGCAAAATCACAAGAGTAAATTAAGCCTTTGCCGTTTCCTTTTTCACAAGGTCAGTCTGACTTTCAATGAGCAGATTCAATCCTGTTTGCTCCTTTATAACCCTATCTTTTTATCCTCACTTTTGATAAGAGTTAAGACCTTGGTTAATCACCTACATGTCCTAAACTAGCTTTTCAATTTTTATCCAACCATACCTAAACTTCGTATTTGTAAATTATTAGGGTTATTTACTTGTAACTACATGAACTTCCCAATATTTTTTTATTTCTCATAAACTTCTAAATACATAAATTTTGAATTTTTCTAATACTTCGCTTTACAATCAATTCCAATCAAATTAAAGTTAAACGTATGAACTACACTTGGTATATTACCTACTATGTGGTGAAAGCTGGAAAATCAACACCACATGTCATTAGCCGGCAACACACGAAATTTCAACATTTTCTTAATTTTCCTCTAAACCTTTTTGTCAAATTTAAATACATAAACTATAAATTTTTTTTTATTTTCCCCAAACGAAATATTTCAATGAAATTAAATGATTTTTTAAATTGCTTTAATTTATAAGGAGTAATGTTTATTTTTTTTAGACAATTAATATTTTTTTTGAATTCTATTGGAGTATGTCGAATGTCTTGAACAATTAACAAATTTTAATAGATTGTAAATTGAAATATTTGTGATTTTTGCCTTTCAAATTACATTTGGTTGGGGTGATAATTATTTTTAGTTTTGTATATTAATTATTAATATTTAATTTGATTATGTAAAAAAATGGAGAAAAATTTTATATTGATTATATAATTTTTTATTTAAATTATGTGATTCAAAAATTTTGTGGAATTATTAATTTTTTAAAAAATCATGCTCTTTTAAGTTTAGAAAAAATTAATAGTGCCCATGTTTAAACTTTAAACAAAGTAATGGACATTTAATAATTTTAGAAAAAATCTATAATTGGGTAGGGGTGGGGGGTTCAGAATATCTCAAAAGTTTGGGAATTTCTAGAAAACCTCTCTGTTTCAAGGAAATTCTAGAAATTACCAAAGTTCGTGTATTTACAAAAAATTATCTTCTTCTATTCAAACGTCATCGTTTTAGTGCTTGCCCCTTTTTGCCACGGTTGCACGTCCGACCGACGAACATATAAGCTTGAATTTAGAAAGAATTTATTTTGGGGGAAAAATCAGAAAAATTCAAAATTCAAATAGCCCAAAATACTACAACTACTATTATTATTAGTAGGGTTATTTGCCTGTAAATATACGAACTTTCAATAATATTTGATTTTTCTCCAACTTTTATTTTTGAATTTAAATACATGAACTTTGACTTTTTTTTTCTCTAAAAAATAATTTTTTCTTTAAATTGAAACTGACATATAAGTCATTCTAAAGAAAAATAAGATGATGTATAAATTTATTTATATACTACAATATAGTACTAGTACAGTATGATTTTTTTTTCTTATTTGAGTAAGATTAGCGAGCAACAATGCCGCGATCAGTTTGCGAAAAGTGGATGGTCCATTGGGTTCTTCGCATTTACTATTGATTGGGGCCTATTTTATTTGCATGTAAACGATATGAATAGAGTTATAGAGCCACGTTCGTTACTCTTTTTAAACCTAGACTCACATTCATTACCATTTCAAGATATTATGAAATTATGAATTCGTCTACTATCATTAAATAATAGGAGTACTACACATATTTCATGCACCCGTTTTCTTCATCCGCTTATACTATATTTTCTGACCTACAAACACATCAAATAAATAATTCAAGCAAGTTAATTATCAACTTCATTAAATCGAAAAATTGGACCTTATGTGACGGAAATTTTATAATTTTTGCATTTGAACTAGATATTTTGGTTAAGTTGGAACCGACTTTGACGGGCCTTGTTTTGGTTCCAATATTTTTGAACTGGAAATCAACTTTCAACCCCAATATTGGTCCAAAATCAGGAAAAAACTCTTGAAAAATCTGAAAACCATGAAAAAAATCGTTGAAAACTTGTAAAAACCGTTAATTTTCAAACCACAATGATTATCAGTTCAGAATCAGAACCGTCCAATATACTCTCTTAAACCGGTTATGGTTCCGCTTCCCTCGAAACTGTAACCGCAGGTTCTAAACCAGACCCGGCCTTTTTTAAACGAGGTGACAACCCTTAATTTGTACTATTTTTAGTTTATTAAGCGATGAATTTTTTTTATTTTTTTCGGTTGTCATCGCTTGGAGTTCTCCAACTACTTATTAGTTAGTTTATTGACCTCCTCAGACTTGTAGTTACTATTTTGCAGTTTATGTTAAAAGCAATTTAAAATGAAATCCATTTAGACGTTTAAAACAATACAGACTAAAGAATTATACACAAATTAAACTACCATTTGAAACGTCTTGAATAAAGAGAAAGCTTTATTCAACAATGATGATATACATTTACAGGGCTCAGAAACTACAATAATGTAATGTTATTTATCGTCAAACGAGGCCGTGAATGATAAAAGAATATGACAATATATAGTGTCGAAATATTCGGTCGCAATATAATTAATAATCTGATCAGTACAATTCTTGCAGTATCAATAGTTTTTTTTTCTCACACTAAAATCTAAAATGGGATAGGTAATAACTAAACCAAAACCAAAACTTTTTTCAAATTTTGTGAGTAAAAAAAATCATAATGTAGAGAATATTCTTTTAAATTTGAGCTTAGTGTAATTGGTTGGAGTAAAATATGACATTTACACTAAAATGGGTTTGAGTTTATCGTAAATGGTGGGAAATGTCATAACTCAATAAATAACTAGCAACTTGCAAGATCTGAAAAGTAAATTTAAAAGAAGAGTAGCAAAACCCTAATTATTAAAATAAAAATAACCACGAAATAATAAAAGTTAACTTAAAACTAATGAAATACTGTATTTGATAATTAATGGTAGATCTTAGTTTTGGTGAAGAATTGTTATCTAAAACTAATGAAACTGAGCAAGTGAACATAGCAAGGAAAAACTCCCAAGTCTCAACAGTTTAATCAATGGAAGAAGCACTTGATCTTGGTGTGTCTAGTAATTCCTCAGTAGGGAAACTTACCAGTTATCACATACCTCTTCCTTGAAAAAAAAAGAGAAATGAAAAAGAATGGAGGAGGAAGAAGGAGAAGAAGAAGAATAATTTGTGGTTTTCGTCAAAAAAAAAAGAAACAAACAAACGTTATTTATGTTTAAAAGTTTATCTATGGAGTGAGTGACCTGACATACAAGTTGACAGACATTTACTGGGTTTACACATGTTATTAGAGAAGAAATGAATAACAAATAAAGCCATAGATTAATTGAGCTTTTTGAAATGTCCATAAATCCATACCAAGAAATCAACATCTTAGAGAAAAAGACTGTAACCAGATTTGTCTCTCCCCTTCCCTTTTACTGTGTTAGGGTTTATCCCACCAAACTCAAAAGGTGAGAGTGACAATGAGAGAGAGATTCTCATTCTTCAATATCTGTTGTAAGTAATTAATAATTTCCCAAATTATACAGACACAGACCACGGCTTTTGGAGTTACCTCCACTCAACCCGCCTTCTTTAACAGGAAAGCCACCAGCAGCAATCTCAGTCTCAGGAAAAGGGGATTGAATTAGGGCATGAAAACGAGAATTAGGGTTTGTAGGGTGCAGTGCAGAGGGTCCATACCATTACAATTAGAATACGCAAAAAGAGAAGAGATTGGAGGTGGGGAAAGAGTAAATGAGGTTAACACCGTCGGAAAAAGGAGAAAGAAAAGAGCCGTACCGTGATAAAGAAGCGTTGTGAGTGTTTCTTTAACCAGAAAATGGAGATGGAGATGCGGACACGAACCACTCGGGCCCCTCCATCATTAACTACATAATTTGTCGTGATTGATTGACACCTCTGGATTACAATTACATATTTTATTATTATTTTTATTTATTATTACAGCTTTTATTTTGGTTTAGGAATAGGGTCACACCTACAAACCACTCACGGCCGCCCTTTCCTCTGCACTGCTCTAACTCATTCTACACGCTAATTCATTCAATATGTATGTGTGTTTCATCAATTCTTTTCTTATAAACACACTGTTATTGTCACTAATTGTAGTTATTTTTGGGAAATTTATCATCCTATTTACAGAATTTAATGTAATATACGCACAAACAAGATCGGCTCTAGAATTCGCGGACAAACAATCTTCAAATCAATTGTGGTACACACATCGCTATCGGGTGCGTTTTAATTTTCACTTTTATACGGAGTATAACTTTTGGGATACTTTTGTAAGAGTATTTGCAATGTGACAGATTAAATTATGTCCACTTCTCTAATCTCAAAAGAAATGAAACTAAAGATTCTAACTATTTTGATTTAAATTTTCCTTTTCACTGATATTTGTATTGTAACTGAATTATGAATTTTATTTCCATCTTTGTAAATATGTAATATAGAAATGTATTAAGATGACAACCTTTTTTAAAGTGACAACTTACCACCAATCTCATGCTGCCACGTGGCATGTTATCCAGCAATATTAGAGGTGTATCTAGCAATATTCATTTAGTAAGCGTTTACAGATTGCATGATAGTAATAAGTGGATTGCAGTGTAGATTGTTAAGTATTGCAGTATAGGCATAGAATGTTTCAGTTGCAGTATATATATAGACAGATTGCCTTTGTTTACGGTTATTTTGCATTATAGACAATACTACAACACTCAACAATCTACACTGCAATCCACGTAGTACTATCATGCAATCTGTAAAATCAATCTAAAAGGCCTACTATGATATTGTTGGATAGCGTGTTACGTGGCACGTTGTCACTTAAAGATGGTGTCACCATAGCGCACTCCATGTAATATATGTAAAAAATACCAACGTGGCTTTGACGAATCGCACCCCAAAATTTCAAAAATTTGGGTCTATAAATTCGTATTGTCGTATTGAATAACACCCGCACCAACACCTCGTACCCTCACCTTCGCACCCATGCTACATACTTGTAAGAATACGCGACTACATAATTTATTTCGTGTTTTGTTATTCTTACTTTTTAAGTTGTCTTTGTATGTATATCGTGTAGTTTCATTTAGAAACATATTATTGTATCATGTGTTTAAATTCATTTTCTTCTTAAACCAATAAATTTATGTATCATATATACTTATTTACTTTTATTTAAAACTATTTATTTTGTACTATCCATCACTTTAAATCACAAAAAAAATATTAGTATCATATTTTTAGGAACATATTATCACTCTCATTCACATAACAGTCATTTTTATTAATAGCAGTACTTTCACTTAAAATATAGCCATTTTTATTAGAGTTCATGGTGAGGAAGAGTTCATACATGTTTTCTTAATAGACTCGATTTTAATCCAATTTATTCAAAATAACCATTTTTATTTTCAAGTACTATCAGTCTATCACTTAATTTCATTAAGTACTGGAATCATTTCTACTGGGTAAAACAGAAAAAAACACAGTTCCACTTTCTTATTGAGATTTTTCACTCATTTATAACAATTGTTTAACCATAAGAATTACTCCTCTATTCAAAATAATTGTGCTTTTCTCTAGAATAGTTGTGACATTGATTCAAAACAATAATCAATTATCCAAACAATAATCAAATGTATAGTATATCCAAGAAAAAAATACTTACAAAGATATACAACTGTGACATTTATTCAAACAATTGTACATTGCTAGTCTGACTCACGCTGACCATGAGAACTCGCCCAATCATGCAAGTAATATTTGTATATGTATGTTTGGACTTGGTGTTACTTTTTGATGAGTGACTTATATCTCGGGAACAATTAATGTGTTTTCAGCGTTAGGCTATTTGCTATTCAAACCAAACACCGACATGTTATATACTCTTTAATCTCAGATCACATAATGAGTTTTCATATTTCATGACAGTCACGCGTTTTTATTTTTTTTTAATTCATTAGAAATAAATTGATCATGAGGATATAATTCGTGACAAGACTATGATAGAGACCCCTAAAAGAAGCAAACTTATGGTTAGTAAAATTGCACCATTTTGATATACTATTAAAGATTGATGAAAGAAAGGGTTGTATCGGAACAGTAACTTAGGTTTGTTAACTGTTTAATGGTAAAAAATAAAAAATAATAAAAAATGGATTGTTTTGATTGGGGATGGAAAAAAGAGTACACTCTGATGAAAACCCCCCCAAGTCCTTCTCAGACACAGACGCTTTCTAGATGTGAATATAGAAACGGACAACTTTACTATGTTTTCAGTAATTGAAACTGTTATCTGCATCGACCACTCACAAAAACCCTTTTCCATCTCTTCTCACATCTCTATCTTTCCACGTTCGATAAAAATGTAGAGTAATTTTGAAACGATAAGGGTTTCCAAATAAAATCCAATGTAACAAAGTAGCTAGGGTTGCTCAATTCCTTCAAAACAATGTTCAATAGAAACAATGCATTCAATTTCCCTCATTCCTCCAATCCTCGCAACGAGTTCCACGACATGCTCTTGGCGGCCGTGGCGAACCAAGAGCTATGTGGGGAAAACTCGGCAGCGGCCGCGGCCAAGGCCTCGAAGAAGGACCGGCACAGCAAAATCGACACGGCGCAGGGGCCGCGGGATCGGAGGGTTAGGCTGTCGATTGGAGTGGCTAGAAAGTTCTTTGACCTTCAAGAAAATCTAGGTTTCGACAAGCCGAGCAAAACCCTTGATTGGCTGCTTACCAAGTCGGAGACGGCTATCCAGGATCTCGAGGTGATGAAGGAGAGAGACGCCGCCGCGGCGGGTGGTGGCTCATCCGAGTGTGAGGTCGATTCTGGAGAGAACGGGGCTGATTTGAAGCATAACTCTGTGAAGGCAGCAGCGAAGGAGTCAAGGGCGAAGGCGAGGGCGAGGGCGAGGGAGAGGACGAGGGAGAAGATGTGTATCAAGAAGCTCAACGAGACTAGAAACAGTATCAACACAGCCTCTGATTTCAACCCCATCCAATTCATGAACAATCAGCTTGATTTTCGCAAGATCGCTTCCAGCAGCAGCAACATCAATCTCGGATTCCATTGCCACCCAACAGCCTATGAAGTTGCTGCTGCAAACAGTCAAGACCTAATTCAAGAATCCATCGTGATCAAGAGGAAAGTGAAGAATCCTATGATATTTCAGCAGAATCTGATCATCTCCAGCTCCAACTACGGCGTCCCGGCGCCTTACAACGTGGCCGCGGCTGAGAATTGGGACAACATTTGTGCCATTTTGGATCAGCACAAGTTCATCAACAGGTGAAGAAAAAATCAATTTCCAAGAGTCAATTTTTATAGTATTAGTTTTGAAATTGTGGTTGTTTTTTTGATTTGCAGCACTTCAAACAACTAGGCAAGCAAGAAAGAAGAAGAAACACTAGCAGTTGAGGTCATTGATTGTTGAAGATGTTTGCATATTGTGCTTGGCATATATGCAACTTCAGCTACCTTATTTTTCTTGAATTTCTCCCATTGATGTAATATGGTTGTCAGGACTTTAAAAAATCAATTTAATCTACTATCGCATTGATGAAAGTTGCAACCTCTTCTTTTGTTTAGGACACAAAATCTGCCTTGAATATTTGGTTGATTGTGGTGTGTGTGTGTGTGTGTGTGTGTGTGTGTACTATTCGTCAATGTTAGTGCTCTACACTTTTAATGAAAAAAGTTCATGCTTTTTGGTCATATATAAATGTATATTTATAGTTAGGGTTATGCCTAATGGTTCTTAGCGAAACATATTGGATAATACACACAAATATTTTGACTGATTTTGAAGTTGTCTTTGGCATTATATTTCTGAATTTGATGACCAGTGATTTGTAAAACACAGGCAATTGGGATAAGTTTCAGGATCTTGAGAGTAGAAAAGAAAAGGTCCAAATCAAATTATTAACTCGAATTGTGATGAATTGGCTTATTGCTGTCAACAAAAAAAAAGCTGGCTTATCATAATCTTATCTGTATATATGTACTATAAGTTAATACACAACCAGTCGTGGTAGGATGATAATTAGCTTAATATGATAGTTGTGATAATTCGTCAACTCAATATGTTAAAAATATTAACACAGCGACATGAGTACGTCAACTATGTCTTTGTGTTAACATTTAAATATACAAATGTCAACACAAATAAATATATCACTGACATACTCATGTCATTGTATTGACATTTTTTATATATTGAGTTCATGAGTTATCACAGTTTATCACAGCTAGTTATCATTTGATTAAACACCAATACACATATATGTATCTTCTTCATAAGGATGAACATATATAAGTATCCGACATTAATTTGTTCTTTCCCGAGACAAGTGAAGTTATTATTTTGTTACAATTAAATAGTAAAAAACGACTGCCTTTGCTGCGAATTATAGATTTTTCTTTTAGTATTAACAATCTTCTGATTATGTTCATTTTGTATTTAGCAAATAGCCTGACGAAGCATGTTTGCTAGTAATTTGATTTAAGATTATAGGATTAATATAATGTGTGAATAAAGAGAAAAATTATGATAGAAGTATTAGTAGTGAACTGGAGAATATGATCTGTCTCATTAGGGATAGAAACTTACCCTAATGAAACAAGATTAATTATTTAATTTTATAAATGAACCAAATGGGAAAAATATTGGCCACAGAATGAAGTATTTATTTGTTCTACTCAACTCTCTAAAACCATCTCCAACCATATCCCATAAATGAGTTTTGGTGTAGAAATCTTCTCTAACCATACACCAAACTCAAACTCATTTTTGGAGTTTTTTATGAAACAACACCAAATATGGTGTTATTGCAAATATTTGTGAGATAAAAAGTCAAAAATTGTGTAAATTTTGAATTTTGTGTAAATGGTTGGATTAAAACTACTTTTTGGTGTGACATATACTAAAAAATGAATTTGGGTTTGGTGTAAATGATTGGAGATGGTCTTATAATACTGCATTTATACAAGTATTATTTAAATAGAAACAAGTCAACAAATCTCTCTGTATATAAAGTCACATAAATTTCATTTGCAACAAAAACAGCAATCTCAAAGTAATAAAATTTGTTTCTAATCCATCATTAACTAAATGGTTAGGAGATTAATTACTGCATTTGGTTATAAAACATTAATCTTAAATTGTTACTTCAGTTGTCCAACATTTGAGATACTTACAAATAAACACATATAATAGTCACTAAGTTCGTTAATAGGTGCTCTTAGTCTAACAATAAAAAAGGTACAGTATCAATTTCCTGGACATAAATTTTAAATGGGTACAATTACAACTGTGTAAGAACTGCTTTAGGGCAGTAGCAATGGGGCGCGTCACGTCAGCAGTTTTATCCTCCTACCTCCCCACCTGCAGTGGGGCGCCTTAAGGCGCGCCCTATGGCGCGCCACGTCATCATTTTTGTAATATTTACAAAATTCATACGAATTTTAAAAAAATAATACATTAAAATACGAATTTCAAAAACTGAATTTCATTTAATTAAAATTAATACATTATAATGCGAATTAAAAAATGCAAACTCAGCGACGGCGGTTACGAGCCCACACTTCTTCAATCATGTCGCTCATGAGCTGCGCATGCTCCTGTTGGTTGCGCATTGAGGCCTGTCTAGATAGAACCTCTTCGAAGCCTAACGGTAACCCTCTATCGGGTGTGTCGGTCGATGTGCCGGAAGAGCTAGATGCACGGTCGTCTTCATTCCAGTAGGTGATGCTTCCGCCTTCACTCTCGACTATCATGTTGTGCATGATTATGCACGCATATATGACATCGGCGATGACTTCCTTGTACCAGAAACGAGCCGGCCCTTTCACAATTGCCCACCGTGATTGGAGCACCCCAAATGCCTGCTCGACATCCTTCCGCGCCGCCTCCTGCTTTTGCGCAAATAAAACCCTCTTCTCACCAATTGGGCAGCTGACCGTCTTTAGGAAAACTGGCCACCGTGGGTAGATGCCATCGGCCAAGTAGTACCCCATATGGTATTGACGTCTGTTGGCAGTGAACTCGATGGCCGGGCCGGGCCGTTGCCGTTACATTGGTCGGTGAAGAGGGTGGACGAGTTGAGGACGTTGATGTCGTTGTTCGACCCGGCTACGCCGAAGTAAGCATGCCAGATCCAGAGCCGATGGTCAGCGACGGCTTCGAGGATCATCGTCGGGTGGCTGCCCTTGTATCCACTTGTGAATTGGACTCTCCACGCCGTCGGACAATTCTTCCACTCCCAGTGCATACAGTCGAGGCTCCCGAGCATCCCGAGAAACCTGTGCGCCCTCTCGTGCATCTGCATCAGACCCTGGCAATCAGTGGCTGTCGGCTTGCGCAAATATGTGTCGCCATAGGCCTCTACTATCCCCCGACAAAAGCTCTTCAGACACTCGCGGCATGTAGTCTCCACACAGTGGAGGTACTCGTCAAAAAGGTCCATCGTGGTGCCGTATGCCAACTGACGAATAGCAGTCGTGCACTTTTGCAATGGTGTAAGGCTGGGTTTCCCGATGCCGTCCTCCCGAAACGTGAAGTATTCATCACGTGAAGACAATGTACGAACAATGCTGAGAAAAAGGTACCTCGACATTCTAAACCGGCGGCGGAAAATAGTCGGCCCATCGCGGTTGATCGGCAAAATAGTCTTCAACCAGACGTCTGTGAGCTTCCTGGTGGTCGCGTCGGACATACGACATATGTCGAATAGGCCAATGGACTTGCTCAGCCGCCGTTGCCGCCGCCGCGGCCGCCGCCTCCTTCTCGCGCTGCATTTGCGCATAGCATGCCGCCATGGCCTCTTCAACGGCTGCATCTAATGCTTCGTCAAGCGAACCACCGGATTCAGACGAAATAGAACTATTGATGTCGTCGTCGAGATTCATGTTGGTTGGATGTAGAGAGAGAATATGTAAAGAGATAGTCGATATGTTCGTATGCACAACTGAATGAGAAACGAGATTTAAATAGAAAATCAAAACCCCGTGCCATCGTCAGCGTCGATTGTCCGCGACCTCCACAATGGGGCGGACAATGGCGCGGACGATGACCATCGTCCTCGGCCATCGTCCGCGACAGCCGCAATGGGGCGGACGATGGCGCGGCCGATGGCCATCGTCCGCGCTATCCTCCGCGACCAAAGTATAGGGCGCGACAATCGTCCGCGCCCTATGACACGCACCCACAATGGGTGCGGACAATGGATGGCGCGGACGATGCGCGCCATCGGGCGTGCCATCGTCAGCCCATTGCGGATGCTCTTATACGAAATTCAACCAATTCTTTGAAGATGAAATATGGTTCGAATTTTATTGAAATCTACATGAAGCTCGTTTTAAATAAAAACGAACTGCAAAATATAGTGTTTTTTTTTTTGGTAAAGAAAATATAATGTTTTTAAATGGCAGGTTATGATGAACTCCAAAACTTTTATAAGGAGGACAACCACTTGAATGAATTAAATTGCTCTACTTTAAAATGATAGATTAGGTAAAGAGTTGCGTCATTTGAGTACTAGGTCAGGTCTATTTTTTCTTTTTTTCTAAATAAGGAGACAAGGGAGTGATTTTGATTGACATAATTTTTTGGCCTAAGGGATGATAAACATATTGGGTTAGTGGAGATAATTTGAGAACGTATATTATTTATTTATTTTTTAGAAAAAGTTAATAAACTTACACTGCACACACTAAGACATATTGCACACACTATACATACTACACTTATTGCGCACACACTATACACATTGCACACACCACACCCACTATATACACTTAGGGGTGGGTCGGTACGGTATACCGTACCGACCGTGCCATACCGCATACCGTACCGGAAAGTACGGTATGAAAAAATTCAATACCGATACCGTACAGAATTTTCGGTATACCGAATTTCCGGTAAATATTTTTTGATACCGGTTACCATACCGTTATTACGGTATACCGTACCGTGTTTCGGTATACCGTTAAAAAAACCTATTGTGTCCAAAATATTTAAAATAACAATTCAAGTGTTCAACTATTTAAAAAAGCCCAAAACAATAAAACTTCATCACAATCAAATCTTGTTCATAGCATTCAAATTAATAAAACTTCAACATTCAAATCTAAAACAATTTATGAAGTCATGATCAACAACATTATCTTCATTTCTTGCAACCTCGTTGTCTTCATTTCTCAAAATTCCACAAAAAATCGTTGAAGATGACCCTGCATTTGATAACCTTTATTAATAGTCGAGCATAATCACAATAATTTGTTTCTTGATTTGTTCATTTACTAATTGGTTTCTCGATTGTTCATTATTTTTTGCTATCGGTAATTCATCCATCACTCTATTTAATTTTATATTTTGGTTGGCATGTTATCAAGTATCATATTATATTTGTTGTTGCCGATGATGTTGATCTTTAGGTATCTTTTAATATATATTTATGGATTATTTTGATTACATATATTCAGAATTTTATCCCATAATCGTGGTTAAAATCCAAAATGAAGGTACTTATTGATTATTTTTGGGTCGCTATATTGCAATGAAATGAATCTCGACTAGAAAGTGTCTCACCAGTGCAATATTAAATTATTGCAACGTAAACTTGCTCCTGCAGTTATAACTCAACGGTTAATTCATATTTTCACAGATTTAAAATGCTTTTTAATTTTAAGTCTGATATTTAAATGTCAAGACAATTTATTAAAATGTTAACACAAATATGTGTTGAAATTTTAATGTGATCGTATTGACATTTTTAAGAAAAGGTAGCATTTAAACGCACTCTTGTGGCTATGTGGGGTTAATGTGATTGAAAAAGTATAATCTAAAGTAAAAGGATGTCGAATATTCTTTTGTTTATCATTTCACAACTTTTATTTCGCATAATGAAATAAATATGAAGAAATTAAAATGACCCGTCCATCGCACGGGCGTGACACTAGTTAGTAATTTAAATTGGACATTTATTTCTCTTTAAGAATTAAGAATAACTGATCAGTATCCTATTTATTCATCCTTCAATTTAAGTAGTATATAAAATAAGATAACATACAATGAATTAAACACTAATTAAATGATTTGATTCATTTTCAGCTGCACATATTTTTAATTGACATTTTATGAAGTGGGACGAAGAATAAAATAAATTTTTTTAATTACTTTGTGTATTTGTAATATGACATTACACAAAGAATCATATACTAAATGGTATGAGTTAATACAAATTCTTTCAAATGTGCTCTATGGAAACATATTCCCGATATCGTATTTCCAATCTTCTTTCGGTGTTATGTGCTATTGTGTTTATTATATTTAATAGGATGAGTTGATAAAAAAATAATTCAAGTTAATTTCGAATTTGTTTGAATAAATTATCATTTGAATGTTTAATTTTATTGTATTAATTGATGTATTAAATTTTTTTAATATAATATATATATTACAACATATTTAATATTAACATCTCTCTCTCTATATATATATATACATATATATATATATATATACCACGGTATACCGAATATTCGGCATACCACGGTATACCAGTATACCGTGGATTCGGTATATACCGAAGTTTCGGTATACCGTGGTATACCGGAATACCGTGGATTCGGTATACCGCGATATATAAAAAATGATACCGTTACCGTACCGAAACACTGCGGTACGGTATCATACCGTACCAGAAACTGCGGTATACCGAAAAATCAGTATTTTTGGTATTTTTCCGATACGGTAAGTCCGGTATTACGGTATTTCGGTATAATTTCCCACCCCTATATACACTACACACACTTGGGGCAACTTGGGGATCTATATATACCCTCTACATGGTTTTGAGGCTAAGGTCATCCGCATCTTTGTCTTAATACCGTCTCTTAACCGTCTCATCCCTTCACTATTCAGAGGCCTCACTGCACTTTTTACCACATCTCTTAAGTAATAGACAGCACATGCATCCCTCCATCTCTTAACCATCTCATCTCTTAACTATTCATTCAATTTCATTTTTCATTTTTATTTCCAACAAATTCAATTAATATTTCATTGAAATATTAAATTAATACTAATAATTCATAAAATCATTAAAAACCATGAAAATTACAACATCCGAAAATATGAAAAATACATAATTGAAATCCTAATATTACAATTTATTGAAATCTGCATGATCATGGAAAGTGATGCGGTGATCGTCTAACGGTTGCCAAATTTTGCCCAAATGTGCTCCACTAGAGCATCCACATCCGTGCTCTTGCCAAAGAGCACGGACTTGGGCCCGGACCCACTGTTATTACTTTTTTACTCCCTGCTCTTCCCCAAGAGCACAACATTCACATACATGCTCTTCCGCAAGGACATGCTCAAGGGTCCCACCATTCCATTATTTAATTTAAATACGTCAATTACTAAAAACATTTCCACAATATTAAAATGCATTAAAAATATCCGATACAATTACAAATTACTAAAAAATTAAAAATTACATAATTAAAATCCTAAAAATTAAAAATTACATAATTAAATTCATAATATTAAAAAAACACACTACTCGTGGCCGAATTTCACCAAAATGTGTTTGATTAGGTCTTCTTGTAGCTCAGTGTGGTTTCTGGTATCGCGCATTGTGTGTCTTGTTTCGATTCTCTCGCTCACCGTCGTATGCACACCTCGGCGTGGGGGAGACCTTGCGGTTGAGCTTCCGGCTTCATCCTCGTCGTAAAAGTTAGCCGCTCTCGGTCCTTCGTCAGCTATAATCATGTTGTGCAAGATAATACACGTGTACATGATGTCGGCGATATTCTTAACGTACCACAGCCGAGACGGGGCCTTCACAATGTTGAATCGGGCTTGAAAGACCCCAAAAGCTCTTTCGACATCTTTCCGAGCATACTATTGACGTTGCGCAAAAAGAACCCGTCTCGGGTCTTGCGGATTGCTGAACGTCTTCACGAAAGTAGACCACCTTGGGTAGATACCATCGGCGAAATAGTAACCCATGTGGTATGCATTTCCGTTGACGGTGAAGTCGATCGCCGGTGCTACACCATTCAAAACATCATTGAAGAGTGGTGAAGAATAGAGCACGTTCAAGTTGTTGTTGGATCCGGCAACACCGAAATATGCATGCCAAATCCATAGGCGGTAGTCGGCGACCGCTTTAAGGATAAGCGTTGGGCCTCCACCATTGTGGCCGCTTAAGTATTGCCCCCTCCAAGCAGTCGGGCAATTCTTCCACTTCCAATGCATGCAGTCAATGCTGCCAGGCATACTGGGAAACCCGTGGACTGTTTCGTGAAGATGAAGCAGCCGTTGACAATCTTCGGTGGTGGGTACCTGAAGGAATTCCTCACCGAAAACAGAACGAATGTCGTCGTAGAAATTTTTGAGGCATATGATTCCAGTTGACTCACCCACATGCAAATACTCATCGAAGAGGTCAGCCGTTTGCCCAGTAGCAAGTTGTCGGATGGCACAAGTACACTTCTGCAACGCTGAGAGACTTTGCCGACCGGTTGCGTCTCTACTTTATTGAAAGTATTCAACACGGGCGGACAATGTGTTAACAATACGCATAAACAATTGTTTTGACATGCGAAAACGACGCCGAAAGTAATCTTCCGGAAACCGCAGCTGGTCGGAAAAATAGTCGGCAACGAGCCTTTCGTTGGCTCCCTCCCGGTCACGAGATATGTAGCGGCGAATTGATCTAGTTGGTCGAGGAGGGGGCGGGGGTGGTGGCGGCGACATAGGCTTCATAGACGACACGATATTGTTCATAGTATTCTTGTTCTTCGCGCTCCGCTTCAGCCATGATATCGGTGAAATCCATTTTTAGAGAGGGTTTGAGTGAGAGAGGAAGATGCAGAGGAATTGTATGAAAAAGGATGAATGAGAGATAAATTTGATGTGAAAAATGGATGATGAATGTATGTATTTATAGATGATTTTGGGGTTTTAAAAAATAAAAAAAATCAAAAAATTACCAAAAAACTATAAAAAATGGCTATATTTTTTGGAATCTGAAAATATTTTTTTTTTAATTTTTGGTATTATTTTCGGTATTATTTTCGATTTAAAAAATAATAATTCCAACAGAAAATCCGTTGGCGAATAGAAACGCGCCAGGTCGCCTGCTCAGTGGCACGGACGAGCTCGATGCATCGAGCGCAGCGGCGAGCAGGGAGGTGCCGCTCCAGCGCCACGGACGCCGTCCGTTCCAGCGAGCACCGCTACGGATGCTCTTAGATCCTCCTGGAGTTGGGCGTGGACGGTAGAATCGCGTGTCTTTGCCCGAACACACAGCCGCTCTTGCAAAGACGGATGCACTCCACTACGAGGCGGACTACTTGCGGTAGAGCTTCCCGGGTTTCAGGATCGAACCAATTTCCCGCCTCAGGTCCTTCGTCGGTGACAATCATGTTGTGGAAGATTATGCTCGTATACATAATGTCGACCATATTCTCCATAAACCACGTACGAGACGGGGATTTGATAATGTTGAATCGAGCTTGTAGAACCCCGAACGCTCTCTCCACATCCTTGCGACCAACCTCTTTCTTCTGCTCTAAAAGAGCCTGTTTTTCATTTATCGGTCTGTTGAACATCTTTACGAAGGCACTTCGGATAGATGTCGTCGGCAAGATAGTACCCCATTTTATACTGGCGGTTGTTAGCGGTGAAGTTGATAGCCGGCGCTGTACCATTCAAAACTTAGCTAAAGAGGTCGGATTGGTTGAGCACGTTGACGTAGTTGTTCGATCCGGGGACCCTGAAAAACGCATGCCAAATCAATAGCCGGTAGTCGCCAACGGCCTCGAGTATAACGGTGGAGTGGGTGCCTTTGTGGCCGCTCGTGTATGACCCCCTCCACGCCACAGGGTAATTCTTCCATTGCCAATGCATGCAATCGACGCTGCCGAGCATCCGGGGGAATCCGTGCATTGTTTCGTGAAGTCGAAGCAGAAACTGACAATTAGCGGTGCTTGGCTTCTTGAGAAATTCGTCGGTGAAGGCTGCCCGGACGCCTTTGCCGAAGTTCATCAAACACAGTCTCCCAGTGCTTTCCCCAATGTGCAGGTATTCGTCGAACAAATCCGTCGTTTGTCCAGTAGCAAGCTGACGGATTGCTGCAGTACATTTCTGGAGTGTCGTGAGACTGGGACAGCCAATAGCATCGAACCCTTCGTGGAAGTACTCTTCCCCGGCCACCAATGTATTTGCAATATGCAGAAATAGCTCACACTGCATGCGGAAACGGCGACGGAAGTAGGTATCTCCCCATACCGGATTTCACAAAAGTAATCTTGTACCAACCTTGCGGCGGCTTCCTCCCGGTCACGATGAATGTATTATTTCCAGGGTCGCTTTTGACGCGCCGCGAATTCCTCCTCCTCCCTACGTCGATCTGCTTCTTGCGATTCTTCCATCATTCGACGCCTTTGCTCAAATGGATCCATGAATGGATTAAATTTGGGAGAAGAATAATGTTTCGAGATGAATAATGTAGAGTGTTTGAGTGAGAATAGAGAGTTTTTTTATGGTGGATAATTTGTGAGAATGATTTGATATTTATAGAAGTGATTGAGGGCTTTAAAAAAATAGAAAAAAAAAACAAAAATTTGACAAAAAACGGCTATAAACGGCTAGTATTTTTTGGGATTATTTATTTATTTTTTATTTTCAATTTTTTCAGAATTTAAAAAAAAATAAAAAATAAACATTTTTCAACGGATATAAACGACGCCCACTCGCGGGCCGGCGAGTGGGCGTCACGGACGAATGGGAGCTCACCAGCCATATCTTAGCGGAGAGACGTGGGACGCGACGGGACGAGACGGCTCTCCGAGACGAGACCGAGCCCGCATCGAGACGCGATGCGGATGCTCTAAATTTTCCACCATATACGCATTCCAGACTCTAGAGAGAGAAATAACCTAGAGATTGAAGAATTGAAGAACAGAGCCCTCCCAATCGTTCCACCGAGTGCAGACGGAGCTTCCAATCACGATTCCTTTGATCAATAGTGTAGATAGTTTGGTTTTATCATGTTTTCTTTCATTAGTAGTTTGACTTTTATTAAGAACATGTTTAACTAAATTTTCCATAGAATTCTATTTGGGAGATACAATGATTTTTATGTTTAATTGATTTCCATTGTTTATGCCTTGGCTCATATAGTTATTGCAATTTCTCTTGTTCTTCTACATTTATTTGATTGACCATCTTATGAATGCATGTGGATTTTATTATAATATTCGAGAGATGCGTAGTTTAATTTGAAAGAAGAGATTTTGACACCTTTATCAATAAAGTCGAGAGACTTGAGCTTTTGTGTGAAGTTTTGTATCTCATGAGCTTTTAGGAGTTATAAACATTATTTTAGAGGGAGACATCGGTTTTAAGTTTTGATCAACAGTAACCCCGTATACTTCCGTGATGTTTATTGCTAATATTAGTGAGTCATAGTGTTTGTATAGTGTGTGAAGTATATAATTGTTCATATTTCATTTCATTCTTATATTATTTGTAGTTACCTAGCATAGTAATGACATCAATCAGGGAATAATTCTCTTTGTATTCTTGAGCTTACCAAGCACAAGAATGGAATAGAATTGATATCCCATTTCCATCCTCATGGCATTTTCTTCTTATTCCATTCCATTATACCAAGAAACTCCATAGAGAATTGAATGATGATTCTAAAATGAGTAGGGATTTCTAAGAAAAAAATACACTAAGTAAAAATAGTATTCTATTTCTCTATTTCATTTTGTCATATCAAACATGATCCTAGGATTTTAATCCGAGAAAGAGCAACTTTTAATGATAATTTAATTTGTTTTTGAAGTTTTACGAATTTGAGGGTTTAAACTTTAAAGTAGTAGTAAACCCACCCGGCCAACCACATGCTACTGCGATTCTACAAGCTCTATTCCCCTCCATTCTCATCTTTTTATAGTACGGGTTTTAATGACGTCAAATTTAAGTACTATTATCAATAAAGATATACCAATTCGTGAAATACTGCAAAATTGAAATCACAATATTTGTTTTTATGAAGTTACTTTATTATTTAGTGTTTATATTTTCAAGTAAATAAAAAGTCGAAGACCACTATGATAATTAAATTTCAAGCTAGTTATAAAATAAGATGTTATACAGGATTACAGTCCAACTTTAGTCGTACACATCTAAAATATTGCAATTGATATTATAAATATACTGTGATCTTTTAACTTGTCTTCTAAGATACTTTGTCAGTCTACTCAATGCATATTATATTTGGTGACTTTATTGAAAAAAGTAAATCACAAATAACATTACTATGTTGTCAAAAATTATTTCTCAAATTCCCTCTAAACTCCCCGGCCCCGCAGGTACAAATTTCCTAATCAAAATGTAAATTTAAAACTCCAATAAATAGGCAATCAATTTGAAAACTAGAAAGTTCGTCCTACAAATCAAATGCAATTACATAAAATAAACTATCAGAAGACTAGGCCCTAGCTCAATTTAAAACGTCAGATTTTATTTAGCAAACGTGAGGATCGATCGAATCCTAACTCACCTAATTAGACTGTCATTCATCTGACAGTGGGCGTTATGTCGCCTAGCTAGGAGCTGGTTAGATAGGAGCGGTAGATAATTTGGAAAAAGTTATGGCACCACCAAGTTCGCCACTTCCAAAAGAGCATCCGCAATGGCGGATTTCCCGGTGGACGTCCGACCGGCGTGTCGGATGTCCGCGCGGGACTTCCGCCATTAGGCGTGGGAGGGATGGATGCGGACGCCCGCTGCGGACACCGTAAATTTGAGACTTTCCGGTGGACGTCCGACCGGCGTGTCGGATGTCCGTCGTGACGTCTGTCATTGTGGTGCTACGACGGACGTCCCGATTTTTTAAATTTTTTAACTATGTATTTTTTTTAAAAATAATTATGTATTTTTTTACTATTTAAATAAAATCGTTACATTTTTCTCGTATTGGTGTCGAAATTTTAATTCCGTAAATTGCATATTTGTGAATTTTTATTATTGTGGATGTCCTTGAGGATGTCCGTCATTGTGCAGTGGGATGCCCTTATGACGTGGTAGGGGGTGTTTTTGGGAAGTCTGTCGGGACATCCGCACCATTGCGGATGCTCTAATCAAGCTAGGTTTAACACACTTATATTTGCACATTTGGGACTATTTATAAGTATACATATACATAAGTATGGAGTATTAAAATATTGTTAGTAACACTTATGTAATAGTAGTAATAACCAAGTCTTATACGCTAACTAAGACTAAATTTAATGACTAAATTTAATCCACTCAGATTTTCAAATCTTTTGGACTCGATTCCTTCATGTGGAATCCACGCTTTTCTTAAAATAACAGAGATATAAGGGCATATCAGTTATTTTCACAATATCTTAAAACGTCAAATGTTTTATAACTCTTAAGATTTAAATTATTTTTTCACAAATAATATATCAAATTATTATAATTTTGTGATGATTCTAATAAAATCATAATTGCATATGTTTGCAGAGAGAAAATTGCTATGTTGATTGTATTATAGATATGTCATATGTTGATTGAGAATTCTTTATTGTTTTACTGGTGCTAGTATAGTATGATGAGATGATGATCTGTTGCATCATGTGCTTCCACGGACCTTTTCCCGTTTGCTTTCATTCACTTTGCCGTTCTGATGGTTTACCGGATAGGATTATAATTATAATTTTTTTTATTTTTACATTTAAATATTTTATGTTAAATGTTAGATTAGAGTACAAAGAAGTGAAAATGATTATTATAAATTTCAAATAATAAATTCAAATAATTGCAATTTTTTCGTACTATATACATTTCTAAAAATTTAAAATAATGAAATTTGAAAATTAATTAATTAGAAAAGTTCAGTTTAATCATATGGCAATTCACTCGAGCTATTGTGGGTAGAAACACGCAGGTTGGTCCGAATAACCCCATAAAATTATAAGGTTAGGGTTATATTTTTGTACCTGAATATAAAACTGGCTATATGGGTCGGCCCGAATGGGCAGGCAGGTTAGGTGGGCTAACCCAAAAGGGTTGCAGGTAAGCCTGACGGGTTGCACTTTCCAATTAAAATAATAAAAAAAAATTAAGATTTGTTTTAAATATTATTCATGCTTTCATAACTTCATTAATTCTTGCTTTCATAGATTTATGTATATAACATTTCGATATAATATTTTTTTAACAAATTTATGCTTATTTATTCTAATACATTAGTTTTGAAATTATTCTTTTCCAAAGGTCATGAGATTATATTTAAATTATTATTATTTAATAAATTTATACTTTACTATTAGTTTATACTCTATCTATCCCAAGTTCTTCTCTCTTTTTTTTGTCTACTCATTTTAAACTATTTGTATTATTTCTATTTTAAGTCAGAATGATCGTATTTAATTTAAATATTATATTTAATTAAGTACTATTACTTATTAAGTGTTTTGTTATTACACTTAAATTATTAATTTAATACACTAATTATTCAATTCTTAATTTATGATCCAAAAAGAAAAACATGCTAGTAACATGGGATGGAATGAGTACAATAGTTGTGTTATCATTATAGTATTAATTATATTGTTTACAAAATAAAAAAAATTAAGTAATTCAATTACTTTGTTATGTGAAGTAGTGAGGATGAATTCTAAGTTTTAATAAAACAAAAATTGGGATTACGCATTGTTGAATATTTTTGGCCCGATTAGTCTAACGGATTAGCCCGAAACCCTAAGGGTTAGGTAGGGCCGAAAAATTATAACCAGAAAAAAACTACAACCCGAATGGCCTGCACCGAATGACCCGACAACCCGAGTGGATCGGCCCGATCGACATCCATACATATACACCCGAGCGGGTCGGCCCGATTGACATCCATAAGTATAGGTAATTGAAGTTGAGGTTTTTATCGGGTACTATAAATTTTTAACTTTGCAGCATCGGCCTGTATTTGTTTGGGCCTGTAAAGCCCATAATCCTGCCCATCAATATTTTTTCTTGCGCTTAAAGATAACTCAAATTTTTCTTTACTTCATTGTTTCTCCGATTCCGATTACCATTTTCTTGCGCAAACAAAAGCAGATAAAAAAAACTCATAAACTAACAGCACTAATCATGGATCCTGCGAAGACGATTCCACTGGAAGGCCGCGGCGATGATTTGCTGCGTTTTGGTATCCACGGCGTCAAGAGCGATATCATCGAACCCCACCCTCTTCAATCTGCCCGACGCTCTGTAATGTTTCAACAATTTTACACTCACATAATCACTCTTTTTCCCTCCCTCTGCCCCTTAATTTGTGTCTTTGATGTTGCTTTTTTCTGGTAATGAATAGGCAAAGCAAACGCAAGAAGAGATGAAGAAGAAAATTTTGGCGAATACTTACGGTTCAGCATTTCCGATGAAGATGGAGATGGATCGTCAGATTCTCGCCAAGTTCGTTCTCCTCTAGCTCTTTACTCTTTCTCTCTCCACACACGCGCGCTCTCACTCCTAATTTTTATTGTATTGTGTTGTGAACTTCAGTAGCTAGGGTTTTTATTTTGGCGGAAAATTGGGGGTTTCATCCGAACTTTTCATACGTTTAATCTGGTTAAATCCTACTATAATATCTTTCCGTCCTACATTTCAAATTATGCATTCTTTCATATATACAGCCTGTTTCTCTATGCTATGATGTATCCGTTAATTTGTTCCTGGTCCTTTTCTTTTGCTGCAATGATTGAAAGTTGATAAATTTTTTCTGAAATATGTCTAGAACTGGATTCTCGAGTTTTGCTATGAGTGGGTTTCTTTATGATATTATTCGTTTGAGACTGGTTAAAAGAGTCAGCTGTAAAGGCTGGAGCGGTATTTGGTTTCTAGTGCTGCCTGAAACTCATTTTTGGTTATGTTACATTTCCCTTCAGCTAGTTATATATGCTACTGAAGTTTTTGTCTTGTCTATTATGCATCTGCCTTTGCAGATAGAATTTTCTGTGTATATCATCTTTCACATATATGTATTGTGGAAATGTGTCCCCGGGCAGATTAACAAGCTATATTAATAACCTATAATGATGCTAGTGATAGAGCTATGATATGTGGATTGTTGTGTTGGTCATAGTTTGTATCACTAGAATCTTTAAATTCTCTTTGCTTGAGGGTTGCAATTGGAATATTCTTGAATTGCAGCTCATGTG
This sequence comes from Salvia splendens, assembly GCF_004379255.2. Classification (NCBI taxonomy): domain Eukaryota; kingdom Viridiplantae; phylum Streptophyta; class Magnoliopsida; order Lamiales; family Lamiaceae; genus Salvia; species Salvia splendens. Next base: position 11,153,890 of record NC_056038.1, read on the forward strand.
TTTCTTCTTAAGAACATGTTTTTAATCTTGTGTACTTTTACAGTTTCTTTTTGTGGTAATCCTTCTGAATTGTCTGGGTGGGGAATTAGTTGAATCAAGAATAAGTCTGATGAACTTAAGTTTGAATATGTGTGAAACTTATTGCAATTATGCTCTCTGAAGTGTGCAACTGGAATCAGTCAAGTTCATTTTTATCTATCAAAGTCAATGTGCTTTATTTTGTTTCAGTGAATGATATTGTTTCTTGCCATGTTTACGCTGTCATGTGTTCCTTGTATTTTCTTGTTTCATTTCATCATAATGATGTATTGATGTAGAAATTTTAGTTTCATATGCTGAATTAGTCTTGCAAGAAAATATTTCAAAATTTATAAATCTTATTTATGAGCAGCATAAAATCTTTCATACGTTGCAGTAAGATCTCTCGGATATTACTGTTACAATTTGTCCTTGCACAAATTATCCATACGAATGTATTATAATGCAATCACTTTTTACTTCACAGATTTCAAAGGCCTCCTGGTGCAGTACCCTCCTCGTTTGTAGGTCTAGAGGCCTTTACTGGAACTATGGAAGAGTTTGGTTTTGAAGATTATCTTAACGGTAAGGAAGTTCCAAAAGAGTTACCTATTCATAATAGTACAGAACTTTTTCCATTTAACATTTCATCAATTTTGCATTGAATGATAAGGATGATAAGTGGTCAAACTGATACCTGTAGATCTTATAGCATTATTCTGAAAATCTTTAAAGTATATAAGCTGCTGGGATAATTTCAGTCACCAACTGGCTTTGAAAAAAGCAGTATAGGAAACACTATGTTTTTGTAAATGCAATATTAAATCTTAACATTGCTCTGCGGTGGTTTCAAACGTGAGACCTTTGGCCTAAGGCGTTAACCACTCTGCCGCTAGGCCAACAACCACTATAGTATAGGGAACATCTCCATTGTTGGAAACTTAGAATACGTCAAGCATCAGTTCTTTCAATCCCATACATGAAGCCCTAAATTATGAGGCTCTAAGTTTTAAGTTCTTTCTCATGAATAGCATGTCATTGGACATTTTATGTCTGTTACTATATTTTTGCTGCATTCTGCGAATGTGTTTGCATTTGTGCATTTACAGGTTGTTTGCAGTTAAATACAAAATTGATTTGTGAAGTGTTAGTTGAGTCTTAAGAAAAATTATGATTTAATGCTGTGATCATGAACCGTCCTGATTGTCTTTCCCAGTCCTTGCTCTATTCCTGAACTTCTATGTAATGTTTCAGATCCTAGGGAGTCTGAATCATATCGTCCAGTTGATCTGCATCATGGTATGGAAGTTCGTCTTGGTCTGTCGAAAGGACCACCTTGCCCCAGTTTCATGTGAAGCATCAATTGATTTCTAGGATGAATAGGCTTTTACTTGGTGTATTGATACTTTTTTGTCCACTTAAAAGGCCCAAAATAGACTGTTCTGCTGTGAGTCGTCATTGTTCTCCTTGCTTGAAGTTACTCTATTTGTTTCTCATATTCCTGCTGTTAGAATTCACGATTGGGTACGAGTATCACATGTTCTTTCCATATTTGTTGGTTCTTTACTTGTTAATAAGTTCATCCTAAATCAGTTAAAATTTCAGAAACTAACCTTTTAATTTAACAGGAACATGCATTTATGCCAAGTATAACCAAGGGGTGTTTTTTAAAACCTAGTATGTAATGTTTTAGAAATCATTCAAGGTTAAAATTTGCCTTATGGAAAGATCTTAAATCTATTCACTTTTAGAATTTTGAGATGATGCAAAAGCTTTTACAAGACCGGTATATAGAAAAATGTATATCATCTATATTTACCTTATTTCTTTCCAAAAATAACAAATTTTAAAGAGACAAAATATATAAAAAGATAATTTGTTTTTAAAATAAAAAAAATAGTACAAAATGTATTTTAAAACCTAAAGGATAATATTTCTTAAATACCTTTCCTTTGAAGAATAATTTTTCAAGCAAATATGGTAATTATAAGATTTTTCGTTTAATGGGACAAAATGATAAGTCTAGCTAGCGGTGAACCTTACTTGAGGAGTCATATTGTTGCATTTAGTGGCTTGGCTGACTAAGATTCTTTGGACAAGTGAGTTTCACTACACTCGGCCGAGTGTATAACACCCCAAAAAACTCAGTAAATTATAATCAATAAAAGTTTAAGGAAAATTTAAAAATTTGTTATGGTTAACAATATGTTTTATTGAAATTAAATTTAAAGGGGATGGCTTGAGACAGACTAGAACAATTACCAGGGGATAGCTAGAATCACTAAACAATCGTCACATTTGTGTTAATGTACCTGATTTGGGTTTCAAACAATTGTGTTGCTTTTAAGTATTTCGGATTCGTAGTTTAATTACTTTACTTAGGCTAGATTCTGGTAGTTAAAAGTGTTTTTTGTTTTTGGATATTATTTCACTCGTTATTTTGAGTTTAATTTGAAAGAAATGGTTTTGTATCTACTTGTGTTTAGAGCATCCACCGTGGTACGGATGTCCCGGTGGACTTCCAAAAAACACCTCCTGCAACGTCATAAGGACCTCCCACTGCACTGCCACGTCATAAGGACATCCCACTGCACAATGGCGGACATCTCCAAGGACATCCCGACGGACATCCCGACGGACATCCACAATAATAAAAATTCACAAATTCACAAATATACAATTTACAGAATTAAAATTTCGACACGAATACGGGGAAAATGCAACGATTTTATTTAAAAAAAAGCAAACATATTTAAATTAAAAAAACCATCCCAAACAAAAAAACAATTCAAACAAAGTACATGTTACGATATGTTTTTGTTTTAGGCCTTCATTTTCGACGATAATACATGCGTTAGAGTTTTTAAAAAAATAGTATATCTAGAGTTTGCAACGAGCCATATATAGAGTTTTTTTAAAAAAATAAAAAATCGGAACGTCTGCCGGGACGTTCGCCGTGGCACCGCAATGGCGGACATCACGACGGACGTCGCCGGAAAGCCCCGGATGTGCGGTTTCCGCAGCCGACGTCCGCATCCGCCCCTCTCTCGCCTAATGGCGGACGTCCTGCACGCCGGTCCAACGTCCGGCGGGACGTCCTCCATTGCGGATGCTCTTAGGCTACATTCGAGATTTGAAGATTGGAGCAAGAGAGTAAAGAGAAGACTAAGAGCATCCACAGTGGGACGGATGTCCAGGCGGACATCCCTACGGCTTCCCAAAAAAACCTCATGCCACGTCATAAGGACCTCCCACTGCACTACCACGTCATAAGGACCTCCCCAAGTACATCCACAATAATAAAAATTCACAAATTCATCAAATTAAACAATTTACGTAATTAAAATTTCGACACGAATACGCACGGAGGAAGTGCAATGATAATTTCATTAAATTAAAAAAATAAAAAAGTACAGTTCAGCAAAAAAAAAAATTAAACAAATTACATTAAAAATATCAATGTGCACCCCTCCGCGTCCATAGCTCTTCAATTATATCGTTTTGGAGTCGAATATTGGCTAGTCGTTGGTGAATGTCGGTAGCTACGCTGTGGCTTGGACCGACAACATCAACATCATCACTGGCCCAATCAGTCAGTGCTGGACATTCATCTTTGACAATCATGTTGTGCATGATAATACATGTGTACATGACATCAGCGATGCTGTCAATATACCACATCCGTGATGGACCATTCACTACCGCCCATCGAGCCTAGAGCACACCAAATGTCCGCTCCACATCCTTGTGCGCTGCCTACTGACGACCCGCAAAATAGATCTTATTTTCTTCTGTTGCGCATCTGATCGTCTTCACAAAGACGGGCCACATAGGGTATATCCCATCCGCCAAATAATAGCTCATATTGTGCTGGTTGTCGTTGGCGACGAAACTGACGGCCGGACCAACGCCCATGCACTTCTCGTTGAAAAGGGGGGACGACTGGAGGACGTTGATGTTGTTGTTCGACTCGGCTACTCCAAAATACGCATGTCAAATCCACAGTCGGTAGTCAGCTACCGCTTCAAGGAGAATTGTGGGATTCTTGCTTTTGAAGCCGGTAGTGTACACCCCTTTCCAGGCGGCTGGGCAGTTCTTCCACCCCCAATGCATATAATCTATGCTGCCTAACATTCCCGGAAACCCGTGCTGACTCCCGTGCATATCCATCAGAGCCTGGCAGTCTTCGTGGGTAGGCTTCCAAAGATAATCATCCCCGAATATCTCCCTAACGCCCTCACAAAAATACTTCAGGCAATCGTGGGCAGTCGTCTCGCCGACGTGGAGGCACTCATCGAACATGTCGGCCGCACCTCCGTATGCCAACTGCCTGATTGCGGCACTGCACTTCTGTATGGGTGTGTGGCCAGGTTTACCAACCGCATCCTTCCTCATCCTGAAATACTCGTATCGGCACTCTAAAGCGCCCACGATACGCAGAAATAGTGGACGACACATCCTAAAACGTCGCCGGAACATGTTCTCCCCAAACCGCGGCTTCGGAGCAAAGTAGTCCTCATATAACTGACGGTGTGCAGTGATGTGGTCCCGGGGTACTATAGCTCGACGATGGATGGATCGAGGTATCGCTGGCTGCTGCTGCTGCTGCTTCAAGGCCGCTTGTATCAAGCGATTTATCTCCCTGGACGTAACGGCTTGCACCTCTTCGTTAATTCGTCGGCGTAAGTCATCAGCACCCCCACCACTACCACCCGCACCACTACCACTACCACTAGCCATTTTGGATATACTAAAAGAAACGTAGAGAGAGAGAGAGAAACTCGTTAAAACAAGTGGTGCGAATGAAATGAAGTTCAACGAGCCGTATATTTAGAGTTTTTTTATAAAAAAATTTAAAAATTGGGACGTCCATCGGGACACCGCAATGGCGAACGTCACGACGGACGTCCCGATGGATGTCGTCGGAAAGTCGCGGATCTGCGGTGTCTGCAAGCGACGTCCGCGTCAGCCTCGCGCTCGCCTAATGGAGGACTTCCCGCGCGGACGTCCGCCACTGCTGATGCTCTAAAGTCATCAAGTTCTACCTTTAGGTTTTGCCATAGATAGTTTTTATGTTATCTTATTTTATTATGGATTGTGATACCTCGCTGTAGATAACTAATTTGTTGAATTATGATGATTGGAAAGTAACTCTTCTTGTTTATTTAATTCCAGTTTTTGATATCCAAAACTTATATCTACTTCGTTTAATTTTGTGTATAATGCTTCAAGTTGAGAGACACATTTTGTTGATTTATTGGCATGTTGGAGAATCAAGAGATAATCCATGTGTTAGATTCACATTGATGACATGACACTACAGATAACATCTTAAAAAAGTAAACCTATGAGTGAAGGTTTATAAGAGTCTAATTGTGAATTTTGGAGTTACTATTAGATAAAATTGACAACCTTAATGCTAGTAATTAACGTATTTCAATCAACTGCAGTAATTAGGTGACTTGCCATAGTAACCTGAAGTCGTTGTTTGGATATCATAATTGTGTATTGAATAAACTGAGGTAGTGAAATCTTATCCATGAAATTCCCTTGATTCATCTATTTTCCCAATCAAATCAATCTCTACTTTCAATTGCTTTGTCTGTTTAAGTGCTTTGTTTAATCGTCTTTTAGTTTAGAGTGAACTACATAAATGGTACCTAATTTTTCACTTTCGCACATAAATGGTACATGATCTTTATTTTATATCGTTTTTGGTACCCCATGACAAAAATAACCCTAGGTACCAAATATGTGATTTTTTTGTTATAGAGGATATTTTGGAAATTTCAATTAAATAGAACCAAATATGTTATATTTTTTTTCTTCCTTTCTTATTTCTTTTTTTCTTCTTTAGTTTATTCTTCTTTCTTTTTTCTTCATTTTCTTCTTTTTTTTAGTATTTTTATCTTCCTTTCTTCTTTCTTTTTTCTCCTTAGTTTATGTTTCCTCTTTTTTCTTTTCTCTTCTTTTTCTTCTTTCTTTTTAGTGTTTTATACATACATCTAATTGTATTCATAATATAAATCAATAACAAAACACCTAATTAAATTAATTATTTAAAGTAATTAAATCAATTGAATATTTTTAATTAAATTATTTATACTCATTTTAGGGTTGAAACACCTAACTAAAAATATTCAACTCTTTATCATTATGAATACAATTCACAATTTTAAATTTTGATTAAGACTATATTGATTAGTTATTAATTTAATATAAAATAATTATTACTTATTTATTAATTACTACTAGTTTTTACTATTATAACAATAATATTATTATAATAAATATATTTAATTATAACTATAATTATGATTAAGTATATTTAAATGATATGAAAAATAAATTAATTATTAATTTATAACATCAAATAATAATATTAATATTGATTAAGAATAATAGTATAAAGAGTGAGGAGAATGAGAGAAGATATCATAATATCACTTTTGATACTAGTTTTGTCAATGCCCAAAATATCCTTTATGCATAAATGAAAAAATGAATTTGTTTAGAGGGCATTTTGGGGTGAAAATTGCATCAGGTACAAAAAATATGATTTATAGGTATCAAAAATGATATAAAATAAAGATCATGTACCATTTATGTGTGAAAATAAAATATCAGGTACCATTTATGTATTTTACTCTTTAGTTTAATAGTGTTTCACCCCAAAACTTCGTAGGTCCAAACAGTACTACATAAAACTGAGTACTTGATAGCCAAATTGTGAAACATTTTGCTACTGACCTTTAACTATATTAAATCTACTTTGTATACTTGCAAATATTTTTAGTGTTAATACAAAGTGCATCATACAACTCTCCCCTTCTTAAGAAATTTCATCCTCAAAAATTTTCTCCTAATCTATGAGGGGCATTACATAATGGGTTTTAGGCACAACCTCATTCGACCGAGTCATCCACTCAACGTCCTTTTGTTTTTCAAACTCGGTTGAGTGACTTAGAGCATCTGTAACCCTTGGGGCCGGGCCGCAAATTGCGAGTCCCGGCCCGTCCCATGCATTACACGGAAGGGCGGCACGGCTCAGGCCCGTCCCGGTGACGCGTGACCGGCCTGGGGAGCGTCCCGAGTCCCGGCCCGGGACGGGGTTGCACGGAGACGGGCCGCAAGTCCCGCGTCCCGGCCCAGCGTTGCACCGTGACGGGCCGGGCCGCAACCAAATTTTTTTTTTATATTTTAAATTCGAAATTTTTATATTTTAAATTCGAAATTTTTGTCAACTACGTTGTCACCGAGCCGCCCGTGCAGGGCCTTCCTCACGACATCCGCAATGTCATGGCTCGTTCAGCTGCGATGCGCCAAGAGGAACAACACACTCGCCTCCAAGCCGATCTAATCGAAGAAATTTGGACTCGCAACAACGTTTTCCAGCATTGACGTTATGTTTTCATGTATTTTATTTTCAGTTTGAAAATTTATATGTTGTAATTTTGCAGTATTCGATGAAATTAAATTTTCCGTGTTATAAATTTACAGCGTTTTTTATTTTACTTTCAAAATAGGTTGGAGTTGTGAATAGTGTCATTTATTAGTTGCGGCCCGGGCCGCAACCTGCAGGGTTACAGCAGTTGGGGCCTGGGCCGCAACTGTAGAGGAATGATGACGTGGAGGGGACTTGGGGCCGGAAATGGGGACGGGGTTACTGATGCCCTTAGGCCTTCAAGTCACTTAGGCCATCCACAACGCTGTTCCTATACCGTTCCTATACCGTTCCTTAAACCACTATTTGAGGGCCCCACTGTACTTTTTTACTCCATTCCTTAACTAAGGAACGGAACCTGCAACCCTCCGTTCCTTAACCGTTCCTTAAATTACTATTCATTCTATTTCAATTTTTATTTTTATTTCCAACTAAATTAAATTAAATAAACACACTTTATTAAAAAACAAACATACTTTATTAAAAAACAAACATACTTCATTAAAAAACACACAATATTAAAAAAAATTACAACTTAAACGTGGGAAAATAAAAAAACTACTCCGCCGGCGAATCATCCTCCGGAGGCGGTCGAGGTTTAGGGGGAGGGGGAAGACCAAGTAGTCCTGCCATATGCACAATTCCGTTCCACCAGGCCGTGTATTGGGCGTACGAGAAGCGGGAAGTGTCCGCCATTGTGGCGGTTATGTACGCCACCATAAGTGTGTTCGAGCCTCCTTGTGAGCCCGATCCCGAGGCCGACTGGCTTGATTCTCCTCGGCCCTTCCTCGCTCTAGCCGCTTTCGCCGCCTTCGTCCCTTGCGGACGACGGCGCCCACGGCTAGATCCCTCGTACTCGGCGGCCGTAACCCCAACCTCCTGCGTGCCACGATCACTGGGCGCATCGGTGTCACCAGACGAGTACTGGCCGCTCGTCGTGTGCTTCGTCCGCTTTGAGGTTGATCCCGAGCTGGAGCGGACACCACCGGCCCACCTTTCCTCGTCCTTGACGAGCTGCCAAATATCAACATATTTGAACTGTACACCGGTGTCCTGGTGGAAGGCGCGCATAGCCGCCCTCAGTATGTCGGCGCCCGAAGCTCCGCTTTGGTAGTGCGCCGCTTCGGTGGAGTAGATCCCGCAGAATTTTTTGACCTGTAAATCGACTCGGCCAAAGTGAGCACGAAGCATTGTATATTTGCGCTTCCGGGCCCCTTTCGGCTTAGTCTCGTGGTAGACATCACGGACCTTTTCCCAGAAGCACTTGGCGGCTTGTTGGTTGCCGACGATGGGATCATATGAGACGGTGAGCCAGGCGGTGTACACCGCCTTTGTTTCTTCGTTGGTGTAGGGATGCCGGCCCAGATCCTCCGGCTCCTCCTCCTCATCCTCCTCGGGTGCCTCAGACGCAGCCCTGTAGCTTCCACCGCCTCGGCCTCCTCCCTGAGTGGGTTCAACGGGGATATCCTCCCGAATCTGGGACAAACCCTGGGAAAGCCGCGAGCCGGAGCCTCGAGCGTAGGCATCCACATCGAAAGTGGGTGGTTGGTACCCACCCGGCGTCGCCGACCCCTGCGTGCCCGGCGTCGATGACCCAGAACCACCAAGTGTGTTGTACATGGTCTCCCAATCGCCGAACGCGTTGAGATCCCACCCTCCGGCGCCGCCACCACCGTAATTGCCGTCGCCGGACATTTTTTGAAGAGATAGAATATGAAAATTGGAGAGAAATTGATGTTGATGTAGGAAGAATAGATGTGTAGTTGTGTATAAAATGAATGAATTAGGTGTATTTATAGAATAAGAAAATAAAAATAAAAATTAAATAAATTAAGAAAAAGTTAAAAAAAACGGTAATGTTACCGTTTAAAAAAAAAATTTTTTTTTAAAAAATTCGATTTTTATAAAAAAAAATAATTATTGCGTCATTGCTGACGTGTCCCACTCGCGGGCCGGCGAGTGGGAAGCACGCACGCACGGGGATCGGCCACGTCGCCCAGGCGCGTGGCGGCTTGTTCCGTGCCGCGTTACGTGCCGTCGGCACCCGGCACGGAATGGGAACGAGACGGGAGCGGAATGCAGCGCCGCAACGCGTTCCGCGGCGAAACCGTTCCGGCGGAACGGCACGCGGAACGGTTTCGGCACGCGTTGCGGGTGCTCTTAGTCAGTTTAGACTTTTCAAAATGTTGAACTGACTTGACAATGACATTATATATGCTATAAAAAAATTAGTCATCTATTGTAGCCCATTTTTACTGAAAAATTTGTCAAAACGCGTTAAAAACATATTTTAGTTAAAAAATATATAAAAGGAAAATCAGATAAATCCAATCCTCAAATAGCACAATATACGGTGCATATCAACAGGGTTGTGTTTGTTAAGAAATTAGTATGAACTATGAAGTGGGTAAAATAAGGTGCAGGACCCTATGAATAAATGGTTAAAAAATGTTACTCTATAATATTAGGATATTAAATAATTTGAAGATAAATATTTAATTAAAAATGAATTTAATTATGATATTAATATTAAATTATTTAAACTTATTTCGCATGAAGTTAATCTAAAATATAAAATGATTATAAATTCAGGTTTGAATTTTTATATTTTAATGAAATTTATATTTTTAATTAAATCATATATCTAATTTATCATAAATATATACTAACATGTTTGATAGACTAGATAACTTATGGAATTGACAAAATTTTGTTCATAGAATTCCAGATATCCACAATTAATATAATGAAAATAATTAAAAGTATAACTTGTGATTTTTTAATGTTATTTGTTTATACATGGTAAAAAGTTATAAGTGGATTATTGAATATATCAAGTAGGATTAATCTGAAAAGAGTGAACTACAAAAATGGTCACTGGACTATGAGTTTATCTCGCCCATAGTCTCTGTACTTTAAAAATATCAGCAGACATCTCTGGACTAAGGGTTTATATCAAATTTGGTCATTTTGCCATTTTTTATACGAAAATACCCTTTTGAGCATTTGGGCAATTTAGTCTTTTTACACTTTTAGCATTTTAAATCTGATATTATTTCAGTGATGTACTAAATCTGATATTTTTTCAAAATTATCATTCTTCTTCCCTTTTGTCATCCTTCACTTTGATTCTTTATTTCAATATTAGATTTAATTTTATAAAATTAAATTTTAAATTTTGATTTTTAAATATCAATAAATTTTTTCAATTAAAACTATTAATTCATGGACACTATAAATATTAATTAAAACTATTAATTTTTCTTATTTAATATAATATTCAATTCATGATGGAAAAATAAGAGTTATTCTATTTAGCCTTCGTTCGGTTGTTATAATTGATTGTGATTAAATATTATGAAGTTGACTAAAAATTTGATACTACTAAAAATTTTATATAGGAGTATTTTGTTGAAATTTTCTAGTTAATTTTGATTGTTTTCAAATTAATAAACGAAAATTATATTAGTTTTACATTAGATGCATATTTATTTCAGAATAAATCGTGTTATATGATCTATTTATGATTAAAACTATTAAATATTGATTAAAACTAAGGCGTCGTCATACCTTATTGATTAAATATTAGACACTATCAAATATTGATTAAAACTATTAATTTTTTATATTTAATAATTTTAATAATTAATAAAAATTTATTGATATTTAAAAATCAAAATTTAAAATTTAATTTTATAAAATTAAATCTAATATTGAAATAAAGAAACAAAGTGAATGATGACAAAAGGGAAGAAGAATGATAAGTTTGAAATAATATCAGATTTAGTACATCATTAAAATAATATTAGATTTATAATGTTAAAAGTGTAAAAAGATCAAATTGCCCAAATGCTCAAAAGGGGATTTTCGTATAAAAAAATGGCAAAATGACCAAATTTGAGATAAACCCTTAGTGTAGGAATGTCTGACGATTTTTTTTAAAGTCTAAAGACTATGAACGAGATAAACTCATAGTTGAGAGACATTTTTGTATTTCTCGTCCGAAAATTGATGAGAATGGATAGCTGATTGATAGGTGTTGCGCGTGAGCGTCACGGCGGAAGTGGAGAGGCATCGCTGTCGTAGAGGAACCTAATTCCCTGCAAGTACCTCTCTACCCTCATCCAAATCCAATCCCAAATCCCTTCTCCGCCTAAACCCTAACCCCACATGGAATCCCGCCGCGTTCCCCGCACCGTCAGCGACCCCAAGGTCCGCCAGGTCGGATTCTTTGCTCCACCTGACCGCTCTCTCTCCGGTCCCCCAGATCCCGCCTCGTCGCCGCCGCTGCTTTCCAACATTTCCCCCTCCGGCAACTCCTTGTCCCCCGTCATGATCCCGCCTCCTCGCCACCTCTCCACCGACCTCCCCCGCCACCTTCCCCACCCGCAGCCGCTGCTCTCCCCTCTCCGCGCTCCCCGCGCCAATGAGACTTCGGTTCCCGTCGGTAGCTACAATCCTTCCGAGTTCTCCACCCCTTCAGGTATCGCCGATTTCTCGGAGGATCAGCTATCTCCGCGTTGGGGGCGGAAGAGTAGCTCTGGGAAATTCGCTACTTCATTGCCGTCGGGTGGATTCGGTATGGCGGCTGCTAATAAGATTAGTGACGCTAATTCCAAACCTGGCGTTGCAGGTTGAACTTTGAGGCCTTTTTTTCCTTTGTGTTGTTTTGACTGTGATTTTGATCGGCTTCATTCGATTGTGGATCAGATGGAGGAGCGGATGCGGAAGTGCAGAAGGAGAAGGGCGCAGCTGCAGGGAAGCCTTTGAAAGAGAAGACAACAAAAGCCGAACGGCGGGCAATGCAAGAAGCACAACGTGCTGCCAAGGCTGCTACAAAAGGTAAATATCTCGTGCTTTCTTCTAGTTGGAATCTTTCCAGTTGATTGATATCTACAATTTGCATGGGTTTCTATGTAGCTTTCAAAAAACAAGTTAATCTTAATTATTAGCTTGTAGTACTTCTGTATAATTTTAGAGTTTTTAAATTTATGACCAAGGGATAATGTAGATGGATCCATCTTTACTGTAAATTCTTAGTAATGTACCATGTCATTTGGCTTCGAACATTCCTGTAAAAGATAGTAAGACTCATGAAGCAACTTTGACCTGGAACTTTTTAACTGATATTTTAGCAATCTCTATCTTATAAATAACATAAAGTACCTCACTTTATTGTCCATAATTCATATGCTAAAGTATGTTGAATGGTAGCTTCTTTTGACCATATGCTACCATTCAACTTTGAGTCTCATTTTTCTTACCACCATTTTATGCATTCAAGTGCAAACATGCGATTGGGTTGGGCCAGAGTATGTTGAATGGTAGCTTCTTTTAAAAATAGAGAACCAGATGTATCTGTGATTCACCGATTCACGATCACGACTGAAGTCAAAGCTTATCATAGGGCTTTTTATGATCTTTCTAGGGGTTATATCATTTTTATGTTGCAACAATGAGCCTATTAGAGAAAAGAGGCGGGGGGGGCTGGCACGAATAGTAAGAACGATTCACGATCACGACTGAAGTGAAAGCTTATCATAGTGCTTTTTATGATCTTTCTAGGGGTTATATCATTTTTATGTTGCAACAATGAGCCTGTTAGAGAAAAGAGGCGAGGGGGGCTGGCACGAATAGTAAGAACAGAAAGTTGATGGAAAACAGAATGTAAGGAACTGAAGTAAATAATGATAAACCAACCTCTAACAAGGCCCTACAGTGAATTTTCAGCCTTATACTAAATTAAGGTTCAACATTGCTCTCTAACCTATAGGCACTTATTTATAGGACTCTCAAAATACTAAAGAAATAGAGATAACATTTAAAGATAGACTTCTATACTTTTAATATTTAAAGATAAAGACTTCTAGACTTCTAATAATTAACGATAGACATATGGTATTCTAATATCAATTGCAGCGTTATTGAAACAGCCTTGTCCTCAAGTCTGGGTCACGACGCAAAAAACAACCCGAATCTTCCATGGTCGGACATCAATGTGCTTTCAAAATATTGCAGCCTACCAACACATGACCGGGCACCATAGCAGGAGGTGGCTGTTTTGGTGAGGAGGAAACCGGAAGGAAAACAATGGGTGGTTGTATGAATGGCAGTGGAGAAGAT